>NC_089759.1:28959156-28981656 GCF_040412425.1 Macrobrachium rosenbergii
TAGAACAACCCCTGTACTAACAGTTTTTATATCTACATAAAGTAGTCCCTTCACAAATAAAGTTTCGTATGTCCGCATAGAACAACCCCTCTACTAACAGTTTTTGTACCTACATAAAGTAGTCCCTTTACACTTAAAGTTTTTAATAGAACACAATTAAAGTTTTAATAGAACAGCCCCTTTAGTTACAGTTTATATGTCCACACATTGTACTTTCAGCTTTCAGTTTTGAATGTGTACACAGATCAGTCCCACGGGTAACGGTGTATATTTCTAAAAGGAGCATCCTCATTTTAAAAACAGTTTTTATGTAGTAACAGTTAGTATGTCAGTATGGAGGTCCTATTTTAAAAACAGGTTGTTTAATGCTCAAAACAGTGTAACTGGTCAAAACATTCCCTTTAGTAACAGTGCATGTATACGCTGAGCAGTCCCATAATAGCAACGCTGTATTTTGATGTAGAAAAGTAACAATTATTGACTTTTTTTATAGTTAAACATGACAGACAATTCATTCAACTTCATTTATAAATGTTTGGACTTTCAGTTGTAACTTTTAAGGTATTCGGTCCCAAGAAATGACATTTTGTGTGGTTTTACGAATTGATTTTTTTTAATCAAATAAGAATTAATGTATAATCTTCCCATGCAATTAGTTCCTCGTTGGACGGGTCGGTAGAGTTCTCGGATAGCACTCTGCTAAGCCCGAGTTCGAGTCCCCGGCTGGCCAACGAAGTATTAGAGGAATTCATTTCTGGTGATAGAAATTCATTTCTCGCTATAATGTGGTTCGGATTCCACAATAAGCTGTAGGTCCCGTTGCTAGGTAACCAGTTGGTTTTTAGCCACGTAAAATAAGCCTGATCCTTCAGGCCAGCCCTAGGAGAGCTGTTAACCAGCTCAGTGGTCTGGTTAAACTAAGGTATGCTTTTTCCCCATGCAACTGCATTGAACAAATGGCACTATGAAAGATTCTTAGTAAAGGTGTTCTCGGAAGTTGATCGCTCCAGCTGAATCGAGTGGTCTTTATTGTCACCCTTCTAAAGCAACGCCTATCACTCTGAGGTCTTTAGCGCTAATGTGCAACAAAGATCTATTGAGACCGGTAGTTGCCATGAGTTATCCAGTTCCTCACTGCCGGGAACCGCCACCTTTAGTGGTAAGATTAACCAGCAAAACCCGAGTGTGGATCCACTTTAGCTTCTTCCCGGACACATTTGGAATCCTCCTGTACTCGCGTTAATTACATCGACGGCCTCCATTCACTGCCCGAACTTGCATAACGCTACCGAAGTCGATTTCCTAAAGACCATTGTTTGCCAACGAGTTCTCTGCCATTGTGTGACCGCCGTCCATCTTTTCCCTTGCCCCAGCCGTCAGTTTGCTATAATAGACAGCTGACTAAACTCCCCTTCTCATTTTGACCGTTCTCTCTCTCTCTCTCTCTCTCTCTCTCTCTCTCTCTCTCTCTCTCTCTCTGTGACCCTTTTCACGCATCTCGCCTCCCTCAGTAGCTAAAGCCTTTATCCTTCGTCGACGGGGAGCTTTTCCTTGAAAAGAGATATCGATCTACTTAAAACTACAGCCAGCAGTAAGGGTTAATGTTGTAGTTGTTTGCAAAATGGAAGAGGCTCAGGGAGGACTTTCATTGAGGCCTAGGAGAATGGTAATGATGATGATGGCGGCGGTGGTGGTGTTTTACGAGAGCGACTCGTGTCCCACTCTGCTGCTGAGGACATTTTTCCATAGAGCGGATTAGTCTCGGTTAATGCTGGTTTTTGTTTGTTCGTTTTTGTTCATTTAAAAAAAAATTCTCTCTTAATTTAGTCATTTTTTTCTTCATTACTGTACATACCATACGTCTCGGTTGTTTGATGCGAGTCCAGAGATCCACACCAAGCCTCTTTTTTCCCCCTCAGCACTCTACCATCCCACTTTTTAGCCTTTGACTTTGCCCCCATTCCCGCATATTTTCTTTTCAGTCTTGCTGTCCAACTACGCCAGCTTCCATTTTTCACTGCCTTAAGCGCTGAATGGCAGGAAGCGACCCAGGGCTGGGCTTGATAGTCTAAATTTCCTAAAAATCCAAGCAAATTAGAACAACCTACCACCTTTCCGCGTTGGCGTGAAACCAGCGTAATCTAAACCAGTCAGCCATATCCTCAGCACCATGACCTCAGGTATTTCCTTACTTGGAATTACTTTGCCTGTGTTTTTCATAGTCTTAGGCGAATGTTCTGGTTTAAGGGCTACATCTCTCTCTCTCTCTCTCTCTGTGAAGGTGGTGTTTGGCAGTGCTAACTGCACAACAAAATTTGACTCAGGTTATGTCTCATCAGTGATATCTCGTACTCAGTTATTTCAAAGTTTTATGCTTCTTTTACCCTTTTTATTGAAATCCATCTCAATTGTTGCGCTCAAGTTATTGCTTTGCACCCTGCCCTTTCATTTATCTTTTATTTAATAAACTGGGGTATCCGTACTGCGAATTATGGCTGCTAGGTCATTTCAGGTACCACGTTCAGTAAATAAATTCGGGGGTGACCATTTAACATTGGTTCTCCAACCTTTGTCTGCACGACAGCTTCGATACCTTGACCTTCCACAGTTTTGTTTTATTCCAAGAGATTTATGTATATGGTGGCTGTTTTGCTTATGTGTTCAGGCAACTATAAGTAATACATGCGTATACATATACTTTTGTGTTTATATATTTTTATTTTCTACTCCATCCCTGATAGTTGATGGTGTCAGGCGTGAGCCTTCCGGTCCATCTTTATTTATATTTGTGTAGAAAATTTTATTTATTTAGTGCTTTGTAATTTAGTAGTTTTCTATACTTATATGTTGTTAATTGTATATATTAAATACTTTTTATTGCCATTACGGAACATCTTGTCGTAAAATCTTAGCTGAGAATGTATTCTAAATGTGAACAAAAACAACAACAGGAACAAATAAAAAATGCGTCGAAGTTTCCTCGGCGCAAATGAGTTTTCTGTACAGCGTATAATGCTTTATGAAACTCTCAGCCATGGCCCATGAAGCTCTCAGCCGCGGCCTATGAAAATTTCAGCCACGGCCCGGTGGTGGCCTATGTTGTTGGCACCTATAGCGATGCCAGACGCACGACCATGGCTATCTTTAACCTTAAGTAAAATAAAAACTACTGAGCCTAGAGGGCTGCAATTTGTCATGTTTGATGATTGGAGGGTGGATGATCAACATACCAGTTTGCAGCCCTCTAGCCTCAGTAGTTTTTAAGATCTGAGGGCGGACAGAAAAGGTGCCCTCTCATTAGTTTTCTTTTACAGAAAACTGAAAACAATAACAACATCCACATCAACGTAAATAAAGTCCCAAAAGTCACGATTAAAATTTGGTTTCCTCAGATAAGGATTCATGACCATAATCGTTGCGACGTCAGATTACACAGACCTATCAAAACAGACGATAAGGATGGTTATTCGTATATTGGTAAATGGATTAAATTAAATTTATAAGACATGTCTCCCTCGGCAAAGGCCAGTCAGTGCCTGAGGCTTTAATGACAACCGACCATTTTGCCATTATGGTGGACAATTAATTTAATCAGTGCATGTGTACAGTAGTGTCACAGTTAAATATTAACCCTGTGGGGCTCAAGTCATGCATATGCCTGGAAATAATAGAAAAATAGTCTTACCTCCTATTTTTAAAAATAAAATGCGTCAGATGTCACAGATTATAGGTCATTGTATGAGAGAGAGAACTGTCGATGTTTGGACAGTGATCAACCTTGATTTGGCTATTCTTGTGGATAGGGATACTGTAGTAACAAATCGAGTTCACTGTTCTCCGACTACTTACTTCTAGCTGAAAATCTGTGAACCCAGTAAGCTTAAAAATATATCACTAGAAATGAAGAAAAAATATCTCAGAAACCAAGCAACATTGTTGTTGAAATACATTAAGTTTGTTATGAAAATAGTAGTGATTACAACGTTTTTTTTTTTATGAATTCTGAATAGCAAAGTAACAACTGAATATTGATCGTAGAGAATGAAAGAAATTGTGTTTTTCACTAGCAAGGTTAATGGTAAAATATCACAAATTTCTTTTATTTATAGACAACACTGCTCACCCAGAGGTCTGAGTGTTTTGTTCGGTGGCTTGGAAGAAGAGCAGTAACAGCTATTCGGTTCTGCTTAGTCAGCCAAGTTGCGCGCGCACTTCAAGCAGAAACGCTCGGTGGTGCATTTCATTCATTCGCAGCGAGCAAAACAGGCTCATAAAAGTAACTTAGAATTATTTAACAATCCTCTTGAGATAAAAGTTTTGACCAAAGTTTTCCTAACAAAGCTAAGTAGCTTCCAAGAGAATTAGACTTTTATGGCATTTAAAAGTTCTTAAAGCTTTTCAGCAACTAAATACCAAAAGTGCGACGACTTATTGTCCTCTAGTATAACTCATTGTCTTCTTGGGAAAGCCTCTGTGTTTTTATAGGGGATTTTCCTATATTCGTACATGCTCTTATCGTCTTCTTAGAAGATCGTGTTTTTTTATGTATTGGATGATGTTTTGGTTATTTGAAAGATTATTTTATTCGGCGTTTTACGCTTCTGGATTTTCCCAAAGTTTTTTCTTACACAGGAGGTACTGTAGTTAATGTCTTACGTGTTAGAGCTCATATAAAGTGTGAGGTTTTCATTTTAGTTTTCTGAAAAGAAAAGTATTGTGCCAGCTTTGTCTGTCCGTCCGCACTTTTTTCTGTCCCCCGCAGATCTTAAAAACTACTGAAGCTAGTGGGCTGCAAACCGGTCTTTTGATCATCCACCCTCCAGTCATCAAACATCCCAAATTGCAGCCCTCTAGCCTCAGTAGTTTTTATTTTATTTAAGGTTAAAGTTACCCATAATCGTGCTTCTGGCAACTGTATAGAACAGGCCACCACGGCCGGCTGAGACTTTCATGGGCCGCGGCTCATACAGCATGATACCGAGGCCACCGAAAGATTGTTCTTTTCGGTGGCCTTGATTATACGCTGTACAGAAAACTCGATTGCGCCGAAGAAACTTCGGCGCATTTTTTACTTCCTTATTTGTACAAACAGTTTTGGGAAGTTTTATGCACCCTCTTTATTGGTTATCCTTGCAGATGTTGGGGTTACTCACATTGCATATATTCTTATGAGATCATAGCTGATTTCCAAGGCTTTGATCTGTCTTCATTTCTTGGAATGTTATCGTTGTATTTTCCTCGTATTGCTTATTTTTAGGTTTTTGTGTTTTAATTATGTAAAAAAAAAAGTTTTGTCTTCCGTAGTATGTTTTTTCCAATTTTTTTTTTTTTTTTTTCAGTTAGAGCGGTCCATTGCCATGTTGAAAGTTTTTAAGTTTTTCTTGATTTTTAAAAAATCTTAGATTAAAAAAAAAAAGGTCTTTTTTACGATGTGGGTGATTTCTTACAGTTTTTTTTCTCCTAGTAGAATTTGAACGATGATGTAGGTTTACCATAACGATGATGTAGGTTTACCATAACGATGATGTAGGTTTACCATACCTTTGAGAAAATCATCCAATTTTAGTGTTTTTTTTCTGCCTTCCAAGATGCATTTTTGAAAATAAAATGCAGAATCAGCGTTTACCGATCGTTGTAAGGCGAAAGAACTCATGATAGTGGACTGTAAACAGCAATTTAATTGAACAAAAGAAGATTATTTTACGGTATGGCTGGTTTTTACAATTTTGATCTTGGATAATATTTCCCAATATGAAAATTTATTTTTTCTCTTGGTGGTCTCTGATATTTTGCTTGATTTTTGTAACTTTCTTTGGAAAGCTTTCTAGCTTAAAAATTGATTTCTTTGGAAGGTTTGTAAAGACTTTTTTTTTGGGGGGGGGAGGGGGACGTTGGAGAATATTTTTAAAAATATGTTTTGTCCAGATATCCTCTCGCTTGTACGATCGATTAGTCACTTTTTTTTTTCTCGGGAAATCTTTTCTAACAGAAAAAGTTTTTTTATCATGTTTGTTAGCGTGTTTTTTCTTATGATTTTCGTAGAAACTTTTCCGATGTGAAAGTTTTTTCCCCTTGGAAGGGGTGTTACGGTTCGGGTTTTATTTTTAACCATTTTCCTTCTTGGAAAATCTCCCCCATTATCAAGTTTTATTTTTTTCCTTGTAAGGTCTAACACGAGTTTTTAAATTATATTATATTATATTATATTATATTATATTATATTATATTATATTATATTATATTATATTATATTATATTATATTGTGGGCAGATCGTATTCAGTATTAATTTTTTTCTTGCAGTGTCTCATGCGATTGATTGTGTTTTACTGTTTTTCTGGAAAATCTTTTCTAAAACAATGGTTTTTATTTTCCATCAGAATGTCTCTTACGATGTGGTTGATTTTTTGCCAATTTTTTTTAATCCAAAGTAAGAGTGTTTATTTTTATCAGGAATGTTTCTTACGGGTTTATTGTTTTTACTATTTTTTTTTTTACTGAAAATCTATATCATTTCATCATGAAATAGTTTCTCTTGGAAGGTCTGTTAAATTTTAGTTGGTTTTTACTGTTTCTACGATTTTTTTTACCAATTTCTATTTTTGGAAAATCACCTTAACTATAAAACTTGTTTCCCTTAGAACGTTTTTATGGATTTGGTTGGTTTTATTGCTTTTTTTCCCCCTGGAAAATCTTTTCTAAAAAGTTTAATTTACCCTTGGAAGTATTTTTACGATGCGGTTAGTTTTTCACTCTCATGTCCTTTGAAGGCGATGTTTGATGTTATTCTCATTTTATTTCTGAGAGTTGGAACTTAATATCACATCCGATTTTCTTTTTCACCAAGATTTTTCTAGATAAGTTTCCAAATTGGCGTAGTATAGTGTCTCTGCTGACCTGCTTGGAATATATTTTCCAACTGAAGCGCCATTGTCTTTTATATCTTCCTTAATCTTACCGTTATTTTACTTCATAATATTTCCTGTGCAGTTCATGTTATGATCATTTTGGCTTTTGTTTTTAAGATAGTTGAGGTCTTAGCTTTTCTTATCTCCTTAGCACAGTCGTCTACTAATTCGTATGACCACAATTTTTACCATTGTTTTCACCATTCTTATATCGATAATTTTGATCGTTTTCACTCTGTAGACAGTTATTGTTAATGATGATGTTATTCTTTTACTTATCTTAATGTATATTTTGTACTTTCTCCATTGAATCTGCATGCAAAAATCAAGTTTTATTATTATTATTATTATTATTATTATTATTATTATTATTTTATTATTATTATTATTATTATTATTATTATTATTATTATTATTATTATTATTATTATTATTATTATAAACAGGACATTTCGCTTGGAAATTGTTGTTAACATCAGTAACTTTATCCTGGTGATTTGCCGAAACATTATCAGATTTGATGCACTCTCGTCTTTGCTTCTCTGGAAACTGATTACAATTTCATATGGCACCCTGATTTCCATTGGTTGCTCAGTTACTGAATAGGCCTATATAGTACCGCAACATTGGCATTGGTTCATAGTATCCATTTGGATATATTAAATTAATTTGTACTTCTCCCCTACCCCAGAAGCACCTCTAAACCCCCTTCCCCCTCCTCCTCCTCTCTAGGTCTCTGACGCAGCTTCGTTTCCCCGCTTTCATCGCGCCTCTGAAACTAAGCTTGTAGTTGGCGCCTTTGCTGTCATCGTCACGGCTGTAACCATCTCTTACCCTCTCTATCTCTTGCGCTCTCTCTCTCTCTCTGTGTGTTCGTTTTCCCTCTTTCCCCTCTTGTGCGTGTGTGCGTGCGCGTGCAACCCTCAAGTCCGCCTGCGTGTGCGAGCGTTTGTGTGTTTGTATGTGTCTGGATTCCGTACCCCTCGCTATAAAACCTCCTCTCGTCCCCGTCAGCTATATTGATTGTTGAGCGGCCTCTCAGAGCAGACCCACGTCGCCGCGTTGCTCATCAAATTGGCAGAGAAAATTGTGATTTGCCTCGAAATTAGCCCTTTGGACACGTCCCGTGGATTTCTCATGGCGGTCTCTGGCCGGGTTTTAAGCTTACGATGCTCCCGAGTGTCTCGAGAACGGCGGTCATCTCCTCCACAGTGTTTTTAATGAGAACGCCCCTGAGCCTCTTAAGAAATGTATGGATGGGAGCATTGTTTTTGTCTTCCCCCATCCGAAAGTGACACTAATGAGGTGTTTTTGTATTAGAGACGTTGTGGGGAAGCTAAACACTCACGATGCATTCGGAATCGGACGCTAACTTTGCTGTACAACCTGCTGTTAAAAAGTGTCAAGTTCTTTGCCAGACTTAGTGGCTCATAACCTGTTCTGATGACTACGCTGGTGATTATTTTCCTCCAGATATTGAGAAGTGTAGGGATAAAGGGTATATACGGGGAATGAACGAGAAAGAGAGAGGGTAGGGGGGAGGGAGAGAGTGAGAGAGAGAGAGATTTCCCCTTGTGAGCCAGAAGTCATTGGCCTGGCCACGTACCAAATCGCTTTCCAGTAGCTAAGGACGACGTCGACAATGTTTATGTGGCATTGGCGGATGATGATGCTCGCTCTTTCTCTCTCTCCCTCTCTACTACTCCCTCCTCCCCCCCTCTCTCTCTCTCTTATTTTGTAAAGCGGCAGATAAAACACTTTTTTTATGAAGCCGCTTAGTGAATGGGAACGTTTACCGGAGGGAGTCAGTGCTCACGTTTTCGGTTTTATTTTCATAATTTTTTTTTTTTTTTAGGTGGAGGTGAAACGTTCATGTGCGTCTCCCGCGTGGTTGGTCCTCTTTTGAATTTCCCCTGGCTTTTGAAGTTACCTAAAAGAAATAATCTTTTCCTTATTATTTTTTTATGAATTCTGTCTCAAGGGCATATATATATATTTATAATATATATATATATATATATATATATATATATATATATATATATATATATATATATATATATATAATAGTATATATATTATTTATTTTAGTTTAGAAGAGCTCACTGATGAGATAAAACCTTCATGTTAGTACAGATAATGCTTTAGTATTTTTTAGAGAATTGATACTGATGCTAAGAGGTATTAATTATATGAGTGTGAGAAAATGGACTTCGAAATAACAGTTTTCGTTGCATCAATTACTTATGGAAGTGTCTTATTACACTGAAAAGTTTATGGATGTGCATTGAAGGGGAAATAGCTGTAAATTATTTATCTTACCAAGGACGTTTGTAAGGACAAATAAGGTGTAATTGGGATACAGTATACCGTGATGGAAAGTTTTTGGTGATTAGCATGGGAGAAAAAATCCCGCGTAAAGCTCGGTGGTGTTTTGAAAGGTCTGTACTGCCTTTCACCTGCCAAGATTGCGAAAGGTGGGCTAATGAATTTATTCGTGTGATTGCATTAATAGCCAGGCACTTAATTACATTGAAGAAGAGACATTGTACAGTTGGGTAGAGTGCTGTGTGATCCTTCTGACATGTGTCTATATCCGCGCTGTTTCACTCTGGTATAAGTTAATTTATATGTTCGGAAAATGGTTTTAGTCACGAAGGATGTGTAAATGATGTGTATATAGTTGCAGCATGCTGTGTGTCTGTTCTCTTATAAGGTATGTTCCTATGGTCTACCCCACCGTTTGTCCTCCTATCACACCAAACTGAGGTCATTTTGGGTAGTGCCGAAATAAAATTAGTTATACTTGATCCTTCAGATGATACAAGCTCTGTACTGGTCAGTGAGGCAGTAAACTTTATTGTAGGCCTTTCAGTAACTTAAATTTTGAAGAGACCAGCTTTTCTTTCTACTGTTAGGCATATTTTGCTGACAAGCAGCCGTGTGGCATTTTAGTTTTGTACAGTGTTTTACCACTTCAACATACTATTTAACTCATTGTATGTTAAGGGGACCTAACAACATCAGCTTTATAATATTATTCCATGTACCTCTTCGTTATCAAGCATTCTTCTCCGTAGGGCGGTAGTGCCATCAGTGCACCTCATGTGGTGTACTGTAGGCATTATTAAGGTTCTTTGCAGCGTGCCTTCGGCCCCTAGCTGTAACCCCTTTATTTTCTTTTTACTCTACCTCCTTTCATGTTCTTTTTCTTCCATCTTACTCTGCACCTCCTAACAGTTAATGCATACTGCAACTGCGAGGTTTTCCTCCTGTTACGCCTTTCAAACCTTTTACTGTCAATTTCCATTTCAGCGCTGAATGATCTCATAGGTCTCAGTGCTTGGCCTTTGGCCTAAATTCTATATTCAGTTCAATTCGGTTCAATCAAGGCATTCTTAGTGGGAACGAGTTAGTGTCCAAGCGTGTTTCTTTAACCAGATCAGAATTACAAGGAAACATCTGAACATATAAAATGAATCTTTGACGTGTTGTTCTCTGAAAATCTTATTCGGTTACTTTTTTTACTGAAAATTTAGCATTTTTTTTTATTTAGGTAGTCTGTTATTGCTCTGTTCTTGTCTGCACAGAATAGGTAACAAAAGTGTTATTTTTTTATTTTTTTGTATAATAGTCTGTACTTTGGTGGAAAGTATTCGTTTTATGATTTTTTTTTGTGGGTTAATTTGGGCAATACTTAATTATTTGCGATAGTAAATCTACACAGAGTGCAATAGGAGTGTTCGTATATTATTAACCTATATCAAATCCAGTTAAGGTCCACAGGAGCTGGTCCTTTCCATTGTTGTTGCTGACAGCCCAAAGGTTAATTATATGCATCAATCATCATAATGCATCAATGGCCGCAGTTGGTAATACACATGAAACTTATCCTCTTGCTCGTTAATTGAGGCTATTCCACCCTTCATAACAACCGTGCCGAGGGAACAGTGAACTAGAAAAGAAAAATAGTTCGTTTCGGGCAAAACTATAAAAGCAGTTACGGCTACGTGGCTGCGTAATACCTTAATGGATGGAGTCATGAGAGAAGTTAGGTACAAGTTTGTCGAGTATGAGAAGGGAGCATGGAATGGCCGGCGTTTGTTAATGACTCAGTATTGTCTGGTGATAACGAAGAGAATTAGATAACATTTGCAAGAAGAAATTGTTGGCAGTGAAAGTTCGACACAGCATGTGTAAGACCTAGGAAGGTAGAGTGAAATACGGGAAGAGTGAAATAAATTTCGTGGTAGGTGAAGCTAAGAAGACTTGTACAAGATTCATATGAGAAAAGCGCCTGAGAAAGCAAAAGATAAAATATATGGAAGATGTCGATTCGGTTTTTAGTCTTGGTAGTTGAATAGGAATGAAAAGATATGTGAAAACTGTAAAGATGTGGTTTGAAAATTTGAAAGAGAAGAATATCTTGGTTAGTAAAAGATGGAATGCATTGCGGTATTGTAGTGCCAATACTTCACATCCGGAAAATAACCTTGGCTGCTGAATTCGAATGAGAAAAAAGTGAAAACTTTTGATATGAATTTTATCTAGTCTGTGTGGAACTGGAAAGTTTGAAAGAGCGATTTATGTCTAAGTAAGGCAAAAATGTAAAACGATTTGCAAAGAATGGTTTTGGGAGAGAGTGAGAAATGCATCGGTAGTGAAAAGTTAATGATTAATATGTTGATAGGAGGAGCTAAGTTGGTGGAGCAGAATCTTCTTAATATTTAAGATATGGAAGTATTCCTTGGAGAGGGGTGAGTGGCTCAGTGTATTGATGATTAACACCTTGCTGTTGAGTTTTCCTGTTAGATATACGAAACGGTTGACCATGTAAAAGTTTTCTGCATGAAAGGTTCATTCTTAATTCATCTGTGACTTATTTTTTCCGTTGACACCCTCTTTTAGGGAAAATAGCATGGTTGTCACTCTATTTATTTAGAACAGAACGGTGTAGTGTGTGTATGGTTGTTCGACGCGATACTGGTGAACCTTCTCTGTGGCTGTATGAAAAAGCTAGCGTTATAGAAGTCTTCAGCACACGGGTTCATCTCAATTCACAAGTTAAAATATTGTAGCAATCTTTGTCTTTCCTTTTCTCATGCCTTCAGCAACCTCTCAAGTTTCCTCGTATCATTTGCATACATGAGCTAGTTCTGAGGTTTTACTTTTCCCCATAAAAACAACATGGATTCGCTTCAAAGCTGCCTTTGCAGCACAGACTCTAAGTCCCACTCGTCTGTGTCCACTCGCACAGGCTATTTTCTTTATTGTTATTGGGCTGGGGAGTACCTTCCCCGCCATACAATCTACAGTATACTTCTCTTTCTGCGTCTCTACAAGGTCTGTAATCCTTTTTCGTCACGCCTTACGTCCCAGAGAGAAAACCCCTCTGCTGGGAGTCCTTCTTGCGCAGCTCTGGTAATTTATGCATATGTAAACATGTAAACATGCTTGCGTATTGCCATTCTCCCATTCAGCTGCTCACGTATGTTTGTTTGTTCTACGTGCTAAGGAATGATGGAGCACTGGATGTCTCTCTCTCTCTCTCTCTCTCTGTAAGATTTAGTACAACCGAGGTTGTCTCTATTGGCCAAAGCTTTCTTAATCGACCGCGTGTTTGTTGGTATGTGTCAGCACAGCTTTAATTGTTGTGCAAGCAAAAAGTTGTTGTGATCGACTGTTAGAATTGGTAATAAATTTGATTGAAGGTAAGACCTCCTCTCTAGAGTTGTTTCTGAGGCGGTCATCGTAACATATTATAACCACCATAAAAGGGTGGTGATGAATTATGTCCCTTTGTTGTATGATAAAGTGTCTTAAACGGAGGGTGAAGCCATGTATTAAACTGAATAATGTACACCAGAGTGCTCGTAGATTCTCTTGTGAAATTGTTTCCAATTAGATATGATTAGAATTGTGTATAACCGAAAATATATCAGTTCCATCAGTCACAATTACAGAGTGTGTGTTTTGTTCAGCAGGAGGAATTTCTCTTACCCAAATGGAATTCGAACCTTCGTCGCATAGAAAGCTGAGGTTAATGGTCAACTTATTACGCCATCTTTTCGGATTTAAGGCATTCAGTGAAACTCGCATCCAGCGTCATTAGGAAGTGGAGGAGTTGAAGAGGTTCTTGTGACTCAATACTCTGTCGAAAATGCTCGAATTCAGTGTGTTGTCTAGTAAGTTCGGTCGTCATCAGCACTGGAATTCGTGAAAGGATTTAGGATTAGATAGCATGAAGTATTAGTTCGCGGGAGAATTATCTGAATACAATTTTTAGTTTTCTGTAAAAGAAAACTGTTGAGATGGTTTTTTATTTTATCTTTCCGTCCGCCCTCAGATCTTAAAAACTACTGAGGCTAGAGAGCTGCAAATTGTATGTTGATCATCCACCCTCCAATCATCAAACATACCAAATTGCAGCCCTTTAGCCTCAGTAGTTTTTATTTTATTTAAGGTGAAAGTTTGCCATGATCGTGCGTATGGCACCGCTATAGATGCCAACAACACAGGCCACCACCGGGATGTGGCAGAAGTTTTCATGGGCCGCGGCTGAGAGTTTCATTGGCTGTGGCTGAGAGTTTCATACAGCATTATACGCTGTACAGAAAAGTCGATTGCGCGGGAGAAACTTCGGCGTATTTTTTTACTTGTTTTTTTATCTGGTGTGGTTGGACTATCACCGTAATGAATAGAGAAAATAGCTGCTTAAAGGTGTGATGTCACGAGGCTGGAAATAAAGACCAAGATCTCAAAGACTGACATGGTGTGGTCATGTGGTGGGAAGGGATTAGGAACAGTTAGTCAGAAAAGTATTAGATGGAAATAACAGATCGGAAGACCGGTTGGAATATCTGGAAAATCGGGAAAAGTGGAAAAAAAGTGATTGGAGAGAACTTCGTAAAGGGAAAATGTTACCAGAAAAAAAATCCGTAATTTGCTTATATATAAAAACTAAATGATAATGATGACTCCTATTGCCATTTAGCCGTAAAAATAACAACTAAATGATTATGATGACTTCTATTGCCATTTAGCGTTAAAAATAAAAACTAAATGATTATGATGACTCCTGCCAATTGCGTTAAAAATAAAAACAATTAGTGTTAAAAATAAAAATAAAAACTAAATGATTATGATGACTCAATTGCCAATTAGCCAATTAGTGTTATTGTGAAAACGGTAAAAATAAAAACTAAATGATTATGATGACTCCTATTGCCAGTTAACGTTAAAAATAAAAACTAAATGATTATGATGACTCCAATTGCCAATTAGCGTTAAAAATAAAAATTAAGTGATTATGATGACTCCTATTGTCAATTAACGGTAAAAATAAAAACTAAATGATTATGATGACTCCTATTGCCAGTTAACGTTAAAAATAAAAACTAAATGATTATTGATGATGTAAAAATAAAAACTAAATGATTATGATGACTCTTATTGCCTAAATGAATTTATTGCGTTAAAAATAAGAGTTAAGTGATTATGATGGCTCCTATTGTCCATTAACGGTAAAAATAAAAACTAAGTGATTATGGTGACTCCTATTGCCAATTAACGGTAAAAATAAAAATAAATGATTATGATGACTCCTATTGCCAATTAGCGTTAAAATGAAAATCAAGTGATTATGATGACTCCTGTTGCCAATTAGAGTTACAAATAAAAATTAAGTGACTATGATAACTCCTATTGCCAATTAGAGTTAAAAATGAAAACTAAGTGATTATGATGACTCCTGTTGCCAATTAACGGTAAAAATAAAAACTAAGTGATTATGATGACTCCTATTGCCAGTTAACGTTAAAACGAGGTTTTGCATCCCCGCCTCCCCTCCCCCATTAAGATTTTTAAAAAAATGAAAGGAAGATTGTGTTTCCCCTCTTCAACCTTATTTTTAGCTCTCAGGCGTCTGCAATACGTGAAGTCGTTAAGGAGCAATAATGTTTAAGACTGAATAATCAGAATTTTTCACGTAACTGTGCAAATACTGTTCCACTACGTTTGCTTTGTGTTTCCCAAAATAATGAATTTATAAGTTTTTGCGGGATTCATTTGACTCCTATGCTTTTGGAGGATTTTCAGCAGATAATTTTCATTTCTAAAAAATAAATGAGTGAATCCTTTACACCTTTATGAAGCTGGTCCCTTTCATATAGTTTTGTATGACTCTTAATTAAAAGAATCTCTTTTTGCAAGGTCGACGCGCATGAATAAATCCTTTTTTTTTATTTTTGACTTCGAGGGAAAAAGCGGAATATCATTAGTGCTGGGGCCGGGAGTCCTCTGAAAATTAAATCAGGTTATTATTAATTTCTATTAAAGTCCACTTGGCTGCAATAAATTTTTTTTCGATATAATATGCTTTTTGTGGCCTTGGGAGTCTCTCGGGTACGTGTGTGAGTTCTTGTATTCCCTTGATTTTTTGTACAAGTAGGAAGGCTTTTGAAGTTTTGTTTTGGGAGTTTTATTCGGTAATTTTAGTGTTTCTTTAGCTGCTTAGTTTCATTTGTGAAGTGTAGCTCGTACATGAGGAATGGAGTGCCTTTTTCGTGTTGTTTCAAGCTAACTTTTATTGGCCATGTAACTATTGTTCTCACATATTGGGCTATTTCGCAACCAGTGTACCGTGGTCTTCCATTGCGCAGTATATATAATATACATATATATACACTATATATAAACAGTATGATATATATATATATATATATATATATTATATATATATATATATATATATATATATATATATATATATAGATATATAGATATGTGTATATATATATATATATACATGCAGCATGTGTATATATTTAGATCGATAGATATAGATGTACTATGTATATATATATGTATTATTGATTTATGATGTATTTTATACCGATATCCGTATTCATGTATAAGCCTTCTAACCTGTTCAAGTTTAGGCACGTCAATGGCCTGTTCCATATCGTAGCATCCACATAATATTGATAATTAATGATAACAGTGTAGGCGAAGACAGCACTAATGACCCAGTGGATATAACGAGTTGAGAAAGAAGCTTTTAGGCATATCGCGAAAAACGCCTTTCCATTGTACCACCACAAGGTAGCGGCAGAATGGGTCATTAACTTCGTAGTTACGAAACGGCCTCCTGGTACCGTCCGTGAGCAGAACTTAGATTAGGACTCGTCACCTTTTTCGGATAGTGACCCACATGAATGTGGAAATGGTAAGGGAACCCCTACCTCTGGCCACATTGTGTATGTTTTTTTGGTCGTCGAGTGGTCTTAATAGGATCTGCACTGCAAGATATACGTCACCATTCATCACTCCTATCTCGTCTCCGCTTGTTCCCATAGGGGAATAGTGCCGTCAGTGCACCTCGCGTGGTGCACTGTATGCATTACTCAATTGTCTTTGCAGCGTCCCTTCGGCCCTTAGCTGCAACCTCCATCGTTCCTGTTACTGTATCTCCGTTCATATTTTCTTTCTTCCATCTGACTTTCAATCAGCTCAGTGGTCTGGTAAAACTAAGCTATACTTACTTACTTAAGAAATGCTTCATCGTGCAACTGCGAAGTTTTCCTCCCGTTACACCTTTCGAACCTTCTTACCGTAAATTTCCGTTTCAGCGCTGAATGACCTCATAGGTCCCAGCGCTTGGCCTTTGGCCTAAATTCTATATTCTGTTCTGTTCTGTTCGCTTCTGTTAGGTGTTTTTTTTTCCCATCTATCACGACACCTGTTTCTTCAGTCGGGAGCTTTAGTTTTATCTCCCTGAGTAACTACAAAAGTTCTTCGGTTATATGTCACTTTTTGCGTCGTAACACCTTTTTATTTTTTTCTCAAGTGAGATCTATTTGTCTTTCCTGTGCTGACACCTCTTTCCCAGTCAAGGAGGAGGCTTTTTTCCTACCGACTTCATGACACCTGTTCCTTCAGTCAGGAAAGTCAACTTGTCACTGGATTAAAGTGTATTATTATTATTATTATTATTATTATTATTATTATTTTTTTTTTTTTTTTGGTCTTTCACAGTCATCCTATTCGACTGGGTGGTTTTATAGTGTGGGGTTCAGGTTGCATCCTGCCTCCTTAGGAGTCCATCATTTTCTCACCGTGTGCTTCTAGTAGCACACTTTTTCTGAGTCCTGGAGCTACTTCGGCATCTAGTTTTCTGATTTCTTTTGAGTCCTGGGGAGCTATTATTATTATCTGGTTTCCTGATTTATTTTTTAGGGATCTTGAGACACTCTTTTCATTAGTATTGAAAGTGAAAGCTGCATAAGGTGTATTATTATTATTATTATTATTATTATTATTATTATTATTATTATTATTATTATTTCGTCAAAAACGACAGTGATAGGAGAGGTGCTCGAGACGGGAAGCCCAGACATTATGTACCGTTCCGAAAGTGACGGGAATAGGGTACCTTCCTTCTACATATCATGTTTGAGCCAGTGGTGAGAGGGTGACCCCGGGCTGGATGACGGATAGTCTAAATGTGGGGTCTATTTCTTGTGAAGAATGTTGCACGTAAAATTTTTGGGTCACATATAATTTTCAGGATCTAGAACGTCAGATGACCAGTTAAGCTGTCAAAGCCATTGACTTCATGAAGAAAGTGTCAAACTCACATGTGAGTTTTTTCCCGTGTGTTTAGAAGGGGCAGTAATGTACAAACCTTCCCTACCACTTGTAATTATAGTTGTAATGCCTAGAGGTTTCATTGCGTAATTTTGTTTCATTAATTCCATGAACGTTCCGAAATCGCATTTAAAAAAAAATCTTCACCAAGGAAATAGAGAAGGCAGCATGATGAATAAAGTCATTTTTAGTTTTCTGTAAAAGAAAACTATTGAGATGGCTATTTGTCTGTCCGTGCGCTCTTTTTCTGTCCGCCCTCAGATCTTAAAAACTACTGTGGCTAGAGGGCTGCAAATTGGTATGTTGATCATCCACCCTCCAATCATCTAACATCAAATTGCAGCCCTCTAGCCTGAGTAGTTTTAATTTTATTTAAGGCTAAGGTTAGCCATGATCGGGCGTCTGGCACCGCTATAGGTGCATAGCGGTGCAGCCAACACAGGCCGCCACCGGGCCGTGCTGAGAGTTTCTTGGGACCGGGCTGAGAGTTTCATGGGCCGTGCCTGAGAGTTTCATACAGCATTATACGCTGTATAGAAAACTCGATTGCACCGAAGAAACATTTTCTACTTGTTTAGTTTTGATTCTTTTTATCTAGGTATTTTCGAAGAAAACATTGATTGTTTAAATTTTAATGCAGTCGACCTTATTTGAAGATGTCGGTAATGACACAATTGTATGTTCAGCATTTCGTCCATATGACTTAATTGAGAAAACGTCGTTTTTTAAAATTTTAGAGGTAATACTTTGCGGTTAAACCGATAAAATCAACAGGAAATGAAATTGATTCGGTAAATTATCCCCTTAATGCAAAATCAAAAATCGGTTTCGAACCTGAACATCTGATGGATAGAAATGATATATATAAGACCTATTATAATTAAAATCTCCCTGTAATTAACATTTCCGGACCCTTTTGCGGGAATGAGATTTTACTCTGCCATTTTGTGTCGGGTACTCAGCAACTTTTGAATATTTTGCAAAGCACTTAACTCTGGCTAAAAGTACCTGTCTCGGTAAATAGCGTGGTTCTAAAGTAATCAGATTTTGCGTTGCTTTACTTTTTCAGGCACTAAGAGGCGTGGTTTTTAAGCCAGCCTTGTCTGCTTGTATATTAATGGTGACGAAACGAAGGCTTGATATGTATACGCAATGAATGAGATTTTGCTCTCTCTCTCTCTCTCTCTCTCTCTCTCTCTCTCTCTCTCTCTCTCTCTCTCTCTCTCTCTTATTGAATATAAGTGAAACCTGGTATTCCCAAGAGACTGGTAATGATGACCAGATAAAGGGTTTCCAAACTTATAGATCAGATAGAAAAAAATAGAAATCAAGGGGAACCGCAATATATGGGAGAGATGCCAATCAAAGGAAAATCTGTGAGAAATATAGTAACACAGAATGTGAATTAATAGCGGTAGAATTTGAATCTGAAAAATTAGTGAACATTGTAATATATAGACCCCCTAATACTAAAGAGTTTGACATAATAATTGAAAACTGGATGAAATATGTAGAAATCACAAGGACTGGACTATACTCTAACTGAGACTTTAACTTTCCTTTTGTAGAATGGAAAGAACGAATAGGAGACTGTGGTTGTATTTATACATATAAAAGAGAGCAATAGTAGTGCAGAAGATAAGAGGCAATTTGAAAAGCTATTAGATATGCTACTAGAACATAACATTCAGCAAATAAATCACCTACCAACAAGAAAGGATAATATTTTAGACCTAGTATTTGTGAATGAGGTGAACTATGTTAAAGAAATAATAGTATATAACACGAGTATTTCGGACCATAATGTCATAGAATTAACAGTCCGTTCCAGAACATACGTAAAACAAAGAAAAGCAAGAGACGAAAAAATGGGAAGGATATGGAAAATACAATTTTCTATAGTAAGAATATAAATTGGTCAAAAATAAATGAAGAATTAAACAAAGAATGGGAAAACATATTTGTAAGTGATGATATACAGGTAAATACCGATATATTATATAAAATATTAGAGGAAATAGTGGAAAATATATACCGAAGAAAAAGTAAGCATCAGTCACGAATTCCAAGAGACAGAAGGATCTTGTTCCAGAAAATTAGAAAGTGGAAAAAGCTCTTGCAAAAGAAAAGAATGCATGGAAAGTGATGGAACTAAAAAGTAAGATAGAAAATGCAGAACAAAAGATTATACAATCAAAAGAAAATGAAAAATGGAACCTAGAAGAAATGACACTACAAAATATCAAGCAAAACCCAAAAATTTTTTATTCATATGCAAAAAAGATGAATAAAATAAGAGTAGAAATAGGCCCTCTAAGAATTGAAGGGCGATTAACGAATGAAAAAAAGGAAATATGTAACATATTAGCAGAAAGATATAAGAGTGAATTTACACCTAGAATTGACAATGAAGATAATGATACAGAAATAAGAGATGAAAATACTGAATACTTATCAGAGATATAGATATTACAGAAGCCGATATTGTGCAGGCTATTAATGAAATTAAAAATGGATCAGCAGCAGGACCAGATGGAGTACCTGCCATATTGTTAAAGAAAGTGGTTCATTCAATCGCGAAGCCGCTAGCAATATTATTAAGGCAAAGTATAGATACAGGCAAGATTTATGATGAGCATAAATTAGCATATATTACTCTACTTTCAAAAGTGGTTCAAGACTAGAGGCAAGTAATTATAGGCCTGTGAGTCTGACATCTCATATTATGAAAGTATATGAAAGGGTAATGAAAAAAATATAATGAAACATTTAATGAAAAATAGATTGTTCAATATAGACAACATGGTTTTGTACCCGGAAAAAGTACACAAACCCAACTGTTAGTCCATCATGAAAGCATATATAAAAATATGATAAATGAAAAAAGATACAGATGTGGTTTACCTAGACTTTGCAAAAGCTTTTGACAAGGTAGATCATAATATTAAATGAAAAAATTAGAAAACATAACATTGTTGACAAAGTAGGAAGATGGATAAAAGAATTTTTGCAAAATAGAAAACAGATAGTGATTGCAAACGATGAGAAATCGGATGAAGCTATGGTAATATCCGGTGTACCACAGGGTACGGTGTTAGCTGCATTGCTGTTTGTGATTATGATTGCAGACATAGACAGTAATGTTAAGGACTCAGTAGTAAGAAGTTTTCGCAGATGACACAAGAATAAGTAGAGAAATTGCTTGTGATGAAGATAGGAACTCGCTACAAAGAGACCTAAACAAAATATATAAATGGGCAGAGATAAATAGGATGGTATTTAACTCTGATAAATTTGAATCAATGAACTATGGTGATAAAGTAGGAATGCTATATGCATATAAAGGACCTAATAATGAGACAATCACAAACAAGGAAGCAGTTAAAGACCTTGGTGTGATGTTGAATAGGAATATGTTATGCAATGATCAAATAGCAATTCTATTGGCAAAATGCAAAGCAAAAATGGGAATGTTGTTCCGCACTTCAAAACTAGAAAAGCTGAACACATGATTATGCTTTATAAAACGTACGTACGTAGTCCATTTGAATATTGCAATATAATATGGTACCCACACTACCAAAAGGATATTGCACAAATAGAGAGTGTACAAAGGTCATTTACAGCTAGAATAGAAGAAGTTAAGGACCTTGACTACTGGGAAAGACTACAATTCTTAAATTTATATAGTCTTGAAAGGAGAAGAGAACGCTACATGGTAATTCAAGCATGGAAACAGATAGAAGGAATTACTGAAAACATCATGGAACTAAAATTATCAAAAGAGCAAGCAGAGGTAGATTAATAGTGCCAAAACTATACTCAGGAAAATTAAGGAAAGCACACAGGACATTAATCCACCAAGCACCAGCATCGATAATGCAGCGTCTATTCAATGCGCTACCAGCTCATCTGAGGAACATAACAGGAGTGAGCGTAGATGTGTTTAAGAATAAGCTCGACAAATATCTAAGATGCATCCCAGACCATCCAAGACTGGAAGATGCAAAATATACCGGAAGATGCGTTAGCAACTCTCTGGTAGACATCAAAGGTGCTCACACTGAGGACCTGGGGCAACCTGAACGAATTGTAAGGTCTGTAAGGTAAGGTAAGGCCCTCTCTCTCTCTCTCTCTCTCTCTCTCTCTCTCTATATATATATATATATATATATATATATATATATATATGTATGTATGTATGTATATATGTATACTGTATAAATACGTGTGTATATATGTATGTATGTTGCTCACAAAATGGTAACCTGCCTCCGAATCCCGGTACTGTGGTGGGGGTTTGGTGCCATGTTTTCGTAAAATTTATATTTGGGTGTGAGATGGGTACCAGGCAGTTACCCGATTGGTGTGTGGCTGGTGGGATGTCGAGAGAGAGAGAGAGAGAGAGAGAGAGAGAGAGAGAGAGAGAGAGAGAGAGAGAGAGAGAGAGAGAGAGGGGGCTATGGAGAAGGGAGTAATCAGTGCTCCGACAAAATAATACATCACAGCTTATCGTCATTAAAAATGTGAGGTCCTCGACGAAGTAATTCTCATTCCGCCGGGAGAAAACCGTTCATAAAATTTCTCTCTCTCTCTCTCTCTCTCTCTCTCTCTCTCTCTCTCTCTCTCTCTCTCTCTCTCTCTCTCTCTCTGGGGATAAGGCGTCAAGATTGATGTTCTTCTCTCCTTTACTCTCCACAGTTTCCGTGGAGATTCTGGGATCGCCGTTCGAGCGTTCATCAGAGACAGGCGGAATAGTTAGGCTTATATTTTATTATTTTAGGCCTATCTACGAAGTTACAGTCTGTGTGTGTGTGTGCGCGCGCGTGTGCGTCTGTTTGTGTGTGTGTGTGCAGGCGCACGCGCGTGTGAGTGGTTTATGTGCGTGTCTGTGCGCGCAGATGTGTGCAGAGCATGCGAGCTGGGACTGCTGCATGAGTTAGCAA
>NC_089759.1:28984156-28989156 GCF_040412425.1 Macrobrachium rosenbergii
AGTTTTAGCCCTCAAGTGGCCGCCGTATCCAAGATATGGGTATGCATATATGCAAATTCGTGTGCCACTCACGTGTCTTATTATTCGTATTCATAGTCATGATTCCTTATGTGTATTAGTGGATCTTCACACCGTATTGTAAGCAGTGAAGTTAATGTCTTTTTCTGGATGTTGGTTATATTTATTCATTAACGTATCTACATCAGGTGTCGATGAGGCTTTTTTTAATCCATCTTTTGAGGGTGAGATTCAGACCATGTCGTGGGTAAGAAATAGGTTGTTGATGTAAATGTTGAAAAGATATTTCGAAGAGAGTGCATTAAACGAACCGAATTTGTAGGCTAACTTCCTCTCCCACTGGATACAAAGTTACAGTTTATGAAATATATTTACACCTCTGAATTACGAGTTTGATAATGTAGTATTGATTTGCTATGAAAATTTTTAGGAATCTGACTTTGTCGAATACGGATTTTTCTCAGGAACAAACATAAGATCACAGGAATGGCTGATGATAGAGACTTCAGAATGTACTGCAGATGCAAGTATAATGGAGAGGGTAGAATTAAAGCAGCATTGGTTTTTGGATATAAGTAAACCAGAAATGAGTTGCAATTGCATAAACTCAAATTTTATTAAAGATCATTTTTGTAAATTCCTTGATTCGACGGTAACTTTTAGCTTACTTTTGAAAAGGGCAAGAATTGATGAATTGTACGTGTCATATTTAATTAATACCAAGAACAAAATTTGACTGTAGCAACCTGGATATATACGATTTTTGTCATTGTTAAATTTAAGGAAGCCTTTCCCACATGACATGTCATCAGACCTACATTTGTTATTGAAGATCTCTGCTTTCTGTAGTGACCCCCTTGCGGGCGGTATTGCTGTCAGTCCGCTTCATGCAGTCCACTGTAGGCATTACTTAAGGTTCTTTGCAACGTCTCTTTGGCCCCTAGCTGCAACCAATATCACTCTTTTTACTGTACCTCTTTTCATATTCCCTTTCTTCCACCTTACTTTCCACCCTCTCCTAACAATTGATTCATAGTGCAACTGCGAGGTTTTCCTCCTGTTACACCTTAAAAACCTTTTTACCGTCAATTTCCGTTTCAGCGCTGAATGACTAAATAAGTCCCAGCGCTTGGCCTTTGTCCTAAATTCTGTATTCTGTTTCATTTCATTACTTGGGCAATTAAGTTAGGTATATCTTAGTTTAACCAGACCACTGAGCTGATTAACAGCTCTCCTAGGGCTGGCCCGAAGGATTACACTTATTTTACGTGGCTGAGAAAATAATTCTCTCTCTCCCTTGCAGTTCTAACTAAATCTAATACATCCAGTGTAGTGTCATTTCTGTGGATAATTCATACAAATAACGGCCGAATCAATACAAGGCTTTGTTTGGACGAGGTAATCCTCCATCTCCGGAGGATGACCATTCCAAGTGCTGATACGCCTCTCCCTCTCGTAGCATCTGTGACAGATAGCGTTTAAGCTCACAACTCGAATAGAGTGGCTCTCGATCCCCGAAACAGACGCGGAAGGAAATGGTGCCGGGACGTTTTCCTAAAACTAAAACTGAAATATGTCTTGTAGATTTAAGTAGTAATTGGGCAGTTGGTTGTCAGTCGACCGCAGTGCTTGGGCAGAGATTAACAAGGGGTCGGATAAAGACAAACAACAGGCATGAGTGATCAGTATGCTGTCAAAATGCATTCTTTATGCAATTGAAAACGTTGTTTAAACAATTAGGAATATATATATATATATATATATATATATATATATATATATATATATATATATAATAATCTCTCTCTCTCTCTCTCTCTCTCTCTCTCTCTCTCTTTCTCTCTCGCAGTGAGTGCCTGACTGGTTAAGACTGTCATTCCTGCCATCCTCTGTTTGGTGATGTCAGCACCCTGGGTCTTATATCATCTTTGTATTTCTTGAGGTCAAAGAATGGAAGAAATAATTTCTCTCTCTCCATAACTCTTTCTGTTTTTGTTGATTGTTTATTTTAGCTTAGCAACAGAGGCCTGTGGGATGGTCATCCTAATACCCTTTCTAGCCCAGACCCAAAATACAAGCCGGGGAAAAAAAATGAAAGGGTTTGGGATGCCCTAACCACGAAATAAGTGATACGCTTGTTTCTCAGTTGAGGGTTGTAAGGTATTGCTTCAAGTTCAGCGTTTCCTGTAAAATATTGTTGGGTAAAGAGAACGACAGGTTGTGTCCACCTCAATTTTTCTCGTCCACAGACCCACACTCTTCTGTCCCGGTCTCTCTAATGCATAAGGCGGCGGGACAGTTGATGCGTGCTGTGATCAGTTAGCTTTTTCTAACCTACTGGTAGTTTGCAGGTGAGGCGACATTTTCTCTCTCTCTCTCTCTCTCTCTCTCTCTCTCTCTCTCTTTCTCTCTCTCTCTCTCTCTCTCACATTTTTTATATATATATATATTTTATATATATACATATATATATATATATATATATATATATATATATATATATATATATATATATATATATATATATATATATATATATATATATAATCAGTGAACTCTAACTCTCTTTTGTCATGTATTGTATATTTGGATACATTGTCCGTTAAAGACCTGTAATGCCGGGTTTAGAAGAACTGTTCCCCACGACAGAATTCGGAGCTAAGTAATGAAAAACAGACGCCTAGTATTTAATAAGTAATATTTAAAACAGTTATTGAAATCTGCATATACATGTATGTACATACATAAATATATATATATATATATATATATATATATATATATATATATATATAATTTATATATATATATACATACATATATATATATATATATAACTTTTATATATTTATATATGTCATATGTGTGTATTTATGCATACACTATATACATATATATACATATATATATATATATATATATACACACACACATACATACATACATACAATCATGAAGCTACAAATACCGTTTAATATCCAATTCACGCTACTGCGGGAATATTCCCGATGCGGAATTATCACCGAAGGGGAATTTATAAATGATAAATGGATCGGTACTGCCGGGTCTCGATCCCTTGACGCAGTTGCCTTCCAACGACTCCAGTCGACGGTCTACCCACTGAGCCTCTCTTTATAAATTCCTCTTCGGTGATAATTCCCCATCGGGGATATTCCCGAAGTAGCGTGAATTGGATATTAAACGACATTTTTAGCTTCATGGTTGTAAATAAATGACGGTGTGGTAAAAATTTCATTTATATATATATATATATATATATATATATATATATATATATATATATATATATATATATATATATATATAAATAATCAACACACAATCACGTGTGGAACAGATATAAATTTCTGACTCACATCAGGTCGAACCCAGGGTCTTTCCAGGTAATTCCTTGGGTGCAGTTGCCTCAGGTTCCAACTTCTTTTATGTCTTGTATGGCCTAGTGGGCAGCGCCCTTGCCTTCCAGTTGAAAGACCTGAGTTCGATCCTGATGTGAGTCAAATTTATATATATATATATATATATATATATATATATATATATATATATATATATATATATATATATATATATTAATGAAAAGGGAAACTGATGCCAAAATTAAAAGAAAAAGTGCTTCAAGATGTATAGTTTGTGAGTTTTCCATAGCAGTTTCCAACACTCCCATTTGAGAGTGTTGACAGAAACGGCCTACATACGCACTCTTTTCCTTTTTATGCAGCGCCGCATGGAATCCAAAATTTCTCACGGGTCAGTTTTGCTTGTATGAAAATACGAAAGGAAAGAAGCGCATCTCTTATGTCACACGCTGTGCTCCATTGTGAAGAATATTAAAAAAAAAAAAATTTCATTGTACTGAATGACACATTTGTTTTAGGACACGAGTATTTATTTTAAAGGGTACTGATGGTAATTTTGTTAATATTTTAGGAGAGAGAGAGAGAGAGAGAGAGAGAGAGAGAGAGAGAGAGAGAGAGAGAGAGTGGACGTAACAAATTGTTATAATTTTGGGGTAGTGGCGTTCATCTTTGATTAATTGTGATATATGGCTCGCGTTTTAAACGAGTATGGCAAATAGGAAGATGAAGGATTTGTATCGCATTATATATATATATATATATGTGTGTGTGTATGTGTGTGTGTGTGTGTGTGTGTGTGTGTGTTTGTGTGTGTGTGTGCATTTATCAGATATAAAAGTATTCTGTTGTACTTCTAAAAGATATCAGGTATGATCCACAATGAAGTAGTTGTATGCTGTGAAACTTGTGCATTGAAAGTATGTATGTATGAACAGAATCTTTAAGCTTCCGTCCAACTACTCTGGACTTGTTTTATAATTGGATTTCATTGTAGACCTTACTGGACACACACACACAATCACACACAATATATATATAAATATATATATATATATATATATATATATATATATATATATTCAAATATATATATATATATATATATATATATATATATATATATATATATATATATATATATATATATATATATATATATTCAAATTAATGATTTTGAATTTGCGGGTTACGTATTTATCATAAAGTGACACTTCTTGTTTCCCCCACTCGCATTACGTGGGTCGTTCTAAAACTTTAGTGTCATTGCTTGATAGCTGGTGTTGGAAATGTCCACATTATGCCGGTTTAATATCTTTTTCCTCCAGATATTAGAAGAATTTGCATTGCTGAGCACGCGAAACTTGGGCTTTATGTTATATTTGTTCTATTTAGAAATTTTCACATTACTTGAATGTATTTTAGTCGCATTAACACGTAAAACTATTTTCATTTTACCTGGCTACGTTGAAATCCGTTCGTTTATTTTTGACCAAGCGAGATTGCGCTTCCATCATTACAAACTTCTCTTTATGCTCGCGTTCCTGGGATATGTTAGAACTCGCAGTACTTCTTTTCTTAACTTTAAGGGAGAATTTTCCCCTT
>NC_089759.1:28994156-29039156 GCF_040412425.1 Macrobrachium rosenbergii
CCGCCAGTGGTATGAATGATTTTTTATCTTTTCACTGTAAAATTTGCAACAGCTTAGATCTGACAGTTTTTTTATTTCGTAAATTTCACGTAAGCTATGAATGACAAGTGGTTATCTTCATTAGATAATAAGTGGAATAAGTGATTTATTACTCAAAGAAAGAATAGAATTGCTCCTCGTGTTGTGTTTTGTTGATCAGAGGCTTATTGATTCGAGGACTAAGAATCTTTCTAAAGAGTGATTATGGGATGAGGCTTTCTTTCCTAAACTCGTCTTCAAACTTTTAATTCGTTGTTTGCTACCACAGTCCCTTACCCAAGTTTCGAAAGCAGATTTTTGACCGATTTACAACACGTGCCCTTCCAGTGATTGAAAACTTAGGATGTTAAATTAGGAATCGGGAAGTTTTGAGTATGGGCGAAGTTTTAATGAAGGGCAAGTCTCTTTAACTTTTCACATTAGGAAGTATAAAACTCGGAAGGTTTTGTTTACAGCAAAGGTGTTTTGGTTACCAAGTCAGTTGAAGCTGCCTAGTCAAATAGCTTTATCCTAACTGGCTACCGTGAGCCCATGAGTGGGTCCGGGGGCTGGATGCTCCCCCCCCCTCCCCCGTTAAGTCAGGCCAGGTTAGGGTATATCCTTTGTACTGCCGTTGCCAGACTTCTTAGGTTGCCTGTAGGAAAGCAATAAGTTTATACGTAAGTTAAAAGTTAAAGTCCTCCTGGGCCTCTGTAGGCTCATAGGGCAGGCGCTGATCTCTTGTTTCATATGAATATCGGTATTAATAAATTAACAGCAGAGTCTAAAGATTTACCTATAGACCTTGATTAACAGTATGGGTGAGATAGTTCATAAGGTAGAAAGCTGCGATTTTGATGAGGCTAGGTTAGGTATATCCCATGAACAAGCTTTTCACAAATTTCCGCCGACGTTTAAAGGGAGTAGGTTAGCAAGAGTTTTTAAGTAGCCGGTATGACTAGCAGCCCTTTTTAGATCCGTTGCAGCGTGCATAGCCGAAAGCAAACCCGCGCGCCATTGTGTCGTTATTTCGGGATGGAAATCACGAGATTGGGACCATTTGTTCCCAATGCAAAGAACTGAGAACCTTATTAAAGCTCACGTCAGGTTGTAAGCGCTTTCTTTACCGACAGAATGTCGGAGAGGAAACACAGACTGTTTTGTTGGTCTTCACACGCGTGGTTTTATTTTTTTTTTTTATAGTTTCGTGGATAAGGATTCCACGCGTATTTTTTTTTTTTATTGATGCGTATGCAGGTAGTGTGTGTTTGTGACAGTGTTATTTTCTTATTTGTAATGGTTATTGTTTTGTTGCTTTTGAGGCCTTGACATTACAGGGGGTTGGAAGCGATTGTGATGATTTGTTGCTTAAATGTTAGTTCGCTTTTATTATTATTATTATTATTATTATTATTATTATTATTATTATTATTATTATTATTTCGAGTTCTCACTGCATCACGAGCAGTGCAGTGAAGATTCAAATCTACAATAAGTTTCAAAGCTTTCAAAGGCCAGCTCTCTCTCTCTCTCTCTCTCTCTCTCTCTCTCTCTCTCTGTTTTCTCTCTCTCTCTCTCTCTCTCTCTCGCATGTTATTTTGATAGTAAAATTATTATTATTGTTATTATTGTTATTAGTGTAATAATGTTTTCTTGTACCGAACACTTACTATGCTGTGATATTTTTTTAACACAATGGATATAAAGTATAATTACATCGGTGATAAGTCAGTACAATAAAGCCATTTAATTATATATCCTTGTATAACATATCTCTTTGATATGTTTCCTTATACATCTCTTTAAGAATTGTAATTTCTATCGTTTTTTGTCTCAGTATAATTTCCATCTTGCATTATTTTGGAATAAGTGCCAGAGTAAC
Organism: Macrobrachium rosenbergii; assembly: GCF_040412425.1. Taxonomy (NCBI): domain Eukaryota; kingdom Metazoa; phylum Arthropoda; class Malacostraca; order Decapoda; family Palaemonidae; genus Macrobrachium; species Macrobrachium rosenbergii. Next base: position 28,996,057 of record NC_089759.1, read on the forward strand.
TGCCGTGATTATGTCTGTTTGAAATGCATGTGTCTGTTGGTTAATCCCTAACGATTTACAAGTATGAATGGGTAAATGAATAGATGAAAAGATAAATGATTTTCAGCAAAAAGAAATGAGAAAGGCAAACAATGTTTGGCATGTTTGTCGAGCCATTTAATGTTTTATGGATGAAAATAGATGATGAAGTTTATAATACACAGATATTTAACAGGAAGGGAAGAGTGAAGTTAAAAAAAGTGCTGGATCAGTCTGCAAACGACCTCATGATATATAGCTGACTGTAATCGTTATTCTTTGATGATGAACAACCTGACTGTACAAAAGCTTAGTAAGCTACAGATTGCAGCGACCGAATTAGGCTATTATGTAATTGAACGTAATATTCTGTTGAATTTGAATGCTTCTCTCATATCGAGGTTTAGAGAGTAAATTAGCCTTAACGGTGATATTATTCGAGTTATTTCTTTTTTAATCTCCAACCTGGCTGCAACCCACCACAGTCAACTAAACAACAGGTGTATATTTCACTGCTAAAATCCACTGAGTTTCACTGGGCTTTACCAAACGTCCCTACATCCTCTGCTTAGGTTGGGGATCGACCCTGACTTGTCTTGCTGATGAGACGAGCGTTCTAAACTAGACTATGAGTGAGCTGAGGAGAAAAGTATTGGAGGAGATATTTAGGGCCTAGGGCCATGCTTACCTCGCTTCGTTCCTCAACTCCCCTCCCCCCAAAAAAAAAAATGAAAATGAAAAGAAACCTCAGTAACTGATCGTACTCTCCAAATTGTGCTGAGTATTTAGGATGGATATTCATCCTCTCCAAGACAAAAAAAAAAAAAAAAAAAACGCCACCTTACAATTTAATCTGTATTCTTTTACTACCTGTTTTCGCTCCTGATCTCCCATAATCTGTGAAAGTGCACACCATAGACTTCTGATTTAAACTTTTTTTTTTTTTTTTTTTTTGCCAAACTGCCATTAATTAGCGAACTTTATTCTTTGAGTGGTCGCGTTTCCTTGTGCCTCTACAACTTTTATGTGTGAAATTTAGGTTAAAATTTCTTTTAGAATTAACTGAAGGCCGTGAAAAATATAATATAGAAAATAACTTGATAATTAGTCAAATGTAGTTAAATGAATGTATATTAAGGTTATCCTGTATATTTAACTGATATAGACTCTGTAGGTGACACTCACCAGTTTAGTGTTCATTTTTATATTTCCTAAGGGTATTCGGTACCCTTTTCAATAAATGCCTCGGGTTATGACACCGAATAACTTACAGCGATCACTTAATTTATTTTATTTATCTATTTCGTTTATTTATTTATTTTTATCTATTATTTATGTTTATCTTATTTATTTTCATTTACCATTCATTCCACGAAGGCCTTGAAATCTAGAAGGAAAGGAGTGAAAAAATTTACCTTCCCAGTAGGACTCGAACCCACGCTTGGGACGAGGCTGTGGCTAGTGCTTAACCCTTTTCATCACTGGACAATACAGTACACATCCAACTGTCGTCTGAAGTGTGGTGCTCCGAGAGGGAGAGTATTATTGACTGTCCCGGATGCTGTTTAAGATGCAGAACTGTATCCGACGGGCGAAAATAACCTCTTCCTCGTCCCCTTGTTGATCTCCAACTCCCACTACCCTCGAATTTGTCGGGGATAAGATGCTTCTCACAGAGAGAGAGAGAGAGAGAGAGAGAGAGAGAGAGAGAGAGAGAGAGAGAGAGAGAGAGAAATGCTTCGCTTCGCCAGAGTGGGGATTACCTCGTCGAGAAAGTTCTGTTTATAATTATTTGAGGGTATACACTTCGACTAAATAGTGAACGCCCACTTATCTCTCTCTCTCTCTCTCTCTCTCTCTCTCTCTCTCTCTCTCTCTCTCTCTCTCTCTCCAACCTAGTTGTGACTACAGCAGTCGACTAACAACCAGTTGATGATTCACCACACAGCTCGAAAATGATGTGTAATAGATTTTTAAATAAGACACACCCCACACACAATTCCTTTCCTTACCAGAACCTTGAGACCGAACCCTAGTTTCCTAGAGAGAGAGAGAGAGAGAGAGAGAGAGAGAGAGAGAGAGAGAGAATTTTTGGCTGGCCTTTTATGGGGTGTGTGATGTATAGTTAGGGCCGAATGAAACAGGGGGGTTGGTGGTGTGGGGAGGTGGGGGGAGGGGGATGTAGTAGGGACTGTATTGAACATGAGCTAGATATTGAAATTGCTCTTCCCAAGAGAGGCTATAGACCTTGGTTTATTGGACACCCCTATCATCAGGCGAGAGGCGAGGCAATGTAAACAGATGTATGGAGACCCCTAAAGGGTTTAGTGTGATCTCAACACTACTAGAGGTATTTGAGATGCTATTTTGTAAGAATTTGCAATCAGTCCAACGTATTAGAACAAATATAAAAACTTTATTAAGAAGGATTATATAAAATATAACTCAGTATCATCCAGAAATCCTCTTCATAGAAGACAGTTTCAATTCAGGCCTAATTTTTGGACTTGGAAAGGAAAAGTTATTCATATACATTATGAGAGTGGAATAATTTAAGGGGCTGTGCAGTCGTTGGCTGGCTTTAGAAAGTTGTTAGAATTTCTTTGTCTTTGCTTAGGTGACGTGCCTAGAATTGTATCACCCAGTTAATTGTATAGCTGTTGTGTTGGTGTTTTTTTTTCAGGAGGTTGCTTGATTTCTTTTATATCTTAACTTTGGTGGCGTGCCTAGAATTGTGTCCAACATACAGTTTAATGTTGTAGTTTCATGTGCTGGTGGAGCTTGGAATTTCTGCCTAAAATGAAGGTATGAGCTTGCGTGTGTGTGTGTGTGTGTGTGTGTGTGTGCGTGTGAATGTGTATGTACGTGTGCATGCCTGACGCTCTCGTTCTTACTTACAAGGAAGTCGAAGGTTATATTCGCTCATCAATGGAGCGCATGAACGGTCCAGTGGCACTCATCCAAAGCACCTGATTCCTCGCCTTCCCTTTACTTCCTCTCTCTTATCCCTCTCCTTCTCCCTCCTACTTTTTCCCTTCTTTTCATCTTCCTGTCATTAGTAAGCAGTGAATAATCCCCTTTCGCCCTTCGTGATTATCGTAATCATCTCTCTCTTTCTCTGCTGCTTCCACTTGTAATTTAGTTGTGGTTTTCCCCTACTTCCACTCAAGGACAAAATTAAGGCTCAGTTTTATTCCACATGATGTATGGTTCCATCGAGCATTATTGCTCATGGCGTGCCTGTAACTTGGTCGCTTACTTTTCCTCGTGCGCAGCTTGAATACCTCAGTAGAATCGATTGGTTGTTGTTGTTTGTCTTCCAAACAAACGACCGTCACCGAGTTTATTAGAATCTCGGCATTTCCCGTCCTGTATTCGATAAGGCCTCGATGAGTTGTCCCTTTTTGGCTGTTGCTCAGCTTCAGACTGACAGATCATTCCCAATACTTCTGTTTCACCAACAGACCAAACGGTTAATTTTTATATCACGTGGCCATTTAGATATGATCACTGGAACTTAATTATATTTCGTCTCCTGTTAGATTTAATTGAAGCATTGAGATGCCAGTCTTTTTACTAACTGGTTGGCGTAAAATGTTTATAATCATCATTCGAATTCAGTAGTGTCCTAGAATCTCAGTTTATCCTGCCTCTTTTAGTAGCAGATATGTATAGAGCATTAAGACTTGTTGTACCCAAAAGATCAGTTTAATAAGATTACGAGATTCTAATTATTCCCTAGCATGCACTTTCGTCAGGTTTCTTTTACGGTCTCAGCAGGTGATTCAAATCTGTTTGGCAACGACTGCTTCCAACCCCCCCTCCCCCACAACCTTTCCCCTCCTGTCTTGTTCCATTCCCCCGCACTTTCCTTCACCACTCTCTCTCTCTCTCTCTCTCTCTCTCTCTCTCTCTCTCTCTCTCTCTCTCTCTCTCTCGTTGCTTTACCCGCATTCCCCTTTTCATTCATTGGGTTATTCATTGAAGATCTTGAGAACTTCCTCTTATTATTCGACTGGGGTTATAAAATCTCTCTCTCTCTCTCTCTCTCTCTCTCTCTCTCTCTCTCTCTCTCTCTCTCTCTTTTTGCTTGTTACGTAGATTCCCTTGGCCGTGTCCGTCCTTTTAGGGAAAACTTTTGGAAAAGGGGAATGTTGATTTGCATTAATGGTAGGGTGCTATTCGATACTTCAATGAGCGTACTAATCAATAATTCTCTCTCTCTCTCTCTCTCTCTCTCTCTCTCTCTCTCTCTCTCTCTCTCTCTCTCTCTCTCTCTGTAACACGTGCCTGGCGTGGTCTGTTAGACTTCGTATCTGCGAGTATGATTCGTAATAGTGCTTTTGTCTCACTCAACGTATGCGTGTATTCATACATTTGTACATACTATATGTATCTGTACGCATATATATATATATATATATATATATATATATATATATATATATATATATATATATATATATATATATAGACAATGTGTGTATTTGTGCGTGTATACACACACACATATATATATAATATATATATATATATATATATATATATATATATATATATATATATATATATATATATATATATATATAGTCCTCATTAGTTCATTATACACCAGATAGTTATTCGATAGTGTTGGACCTCAGTCAGAATTGTTTAGAACCGGACGACTAACACTCAGAAATTACTCGCTCAAGTGAAAAGGTGTATGAAAAAAAAACACGTGAGATGACTTCACAGTTACTAAAGAAAAACAGTACACATATTATTTGGATTGATTTTGAGAGAGAGAGTTCGCGTATGTGGTTACTTGAAGGATTTATCAAAAGCATCTTTTCTGAATGGCATTGTGGCACTGAATTTGGGAGATCATAATATGATACTGGGATTGGAGGACTTGGGAAGATTTGAGACCGTACGGGCAATATGTTCGGCCACGTTTCTCTTCTCACTTTACATATCATTGATTTCTAATGTCTGGAGATGTTTCCACATGCATACCAAGTATGCTCTCTCTCTCTCTCTCTCTCTCTCTCTCTATAGTCCGAGTTGCGCGAGTGGGGTTGCTCTAGGCTTGCAATCGAGTCGACCCAAGTTGATTCGAGGGGGGAGGAAGGGTCGGTATTGGAGCGTTTCCTTAGTAAACCGGAGTGTCTCTGTTGACCTTAACACTACTAAAGTACCTCGCTGTTAGTTGATTGTTGTGGGTCGCAGCTGAGTGTGTATATATATATATATATATATATATATATATATATATATAATACATACACATATATATGTATATATATATGGAGAGAGAGAGAGAGAGAGAGAGAGAGAGAGAGAGAGAGAGAGAGAGAGAGAGAGTATCAGACGTTAGTGAATAATATATTCCGTCAGACTTTATTTTAAAAGCTGGTGAAACCGTTACTCTCTCTCTCTCTCTCTCTCTCTCTCTCTCTCTCTCTCTCTCTCTCTCTCTCATAAATTTATTTCTGTTTGGCATATTTTATACAGTTCCTAAGTCAGACTTGACATTATTTTTAATAACCAATACAAATAATGACCGAATTTAGACGGTGGAAGGCTTTGACAAATGATTCTCTCTCTCTCTCTCTCTCTCTCTCTCTCTCTCTCTCTCTCTCTCTCTCTCTCTCTCTCTTGAACGGAGAACACTCGGACTGTTCAGTAGGTTGGTCCGGAAACTAAAAATAAACGTAAGATAATTGAGTTGATGAAAGGTTCAGTGTATTTGTGGGAGTATCAAAAATACCGTAGTCGTACCTTTCCATTATAAGAACTGTTGACATTTGTTATTATTTCTGGTTATGGTGCTTTAATTGACCTGCTTTTTTGCATTGATGATGGTGTTTTTATATTTAATAGAATTAAATACACCTGGGGTAGTCCCATCAGTGCACCTCATGTGGTGCACTGTAGGCATCACATAAGATTCTTTGCAGCGTGCCTTTGGCCCCCTAGCTGCAACCCCTTTCATTCCTTTTAGTATACCTCCGTTCATAGTCTCTTTCTTCCATCTTGCTTTCCACCCCTCCTAACAATTGTTTCACAGTGCAACCGCGAGGTTTTCCTCCTGTTACACCGTTGAAACCTCCTTTACTTTCAATTTTCATTTCAGTGCTGGATGACCTCATAGGTCCCAGCGCTTGGTCTTGGGCCTAAATCTTTGTATTTCAATTCCAACATTAAATTCACTGTAAAAAGTTGCAGATATATCGTACGAAAAAATAATAGAGGAATTTAATTCTGGTGATTGAAGTTCATTTCTCGTTATAATGTGGTTCGGATTCCACGATAAGCTGTAGGTCCCGTTGCTAGGTAACCAATTGGTTCTTAGCCACGTAAAATAAATCTAATCCTTCGGGCCAGCCCTATAGAGAGCTGTTAATCAGCTCAGTGGTCTGGCTAAACTAAGGTATACTTAACTACTTACGAAAAAGAGCTGGTGTGGACCTCAGAGTAGAACCCGCGGAGTAGCACACACTGATCAGTAAAATAAATTGGGACAATTGCCCAGGACACGTTGATCCTACTTTGGTAAACAAAGGATCTCGTTGGTTTCACTAAGCGTGACAGGACAGACATGCATTTAACTCTCGTACCAGGACCTTGTCTGTCCTGTTTTTGTAAATCCTAAGAACGAAATAGATTGTGCGGTTTCCGAGTTTTCTCTTGAGTCATTGACTAGATGCTGATGATCATTAGAAAATACTCACAGTAGCGTGAGTCTTGAAATGGAGAAACAAATCCACAGAAATGCATGGTACGTATATTTAGAAATAAATCTTTCTGGAGAGCTTTCGGGAATCTGTACGGTTCTAGAGCTCTGTGTAGATTTATTTTTGAATATGTGTACCCATACATAACTGTGGATTTGTTTCTCCTTGTTTATTATTATTAATAATAATAATAATAATAATAATAATAATAATAATAATAATAATAATAATGAACCATGAGTTAGAGAAATTTTTTCAATATAAACAGAATTACGAGTAACGAAAATATTTGTGATGTACACACATATATATATATATATATATGTATGTATGTATGTGTATGTTTATGAACACACACACACACACACATATTTGTGTGTGTGTGTACGCGAAATAGTAAGCCGTTTCCTTAAGACGGGGTTGCTATAGAAAAAAAACATTAATCTGTGCCATATTGATTCTTTGTATATAGCCTATATGTATATACGCATATTTAATAATTTATGAAAATGCTCATTTCGAGCCCAGTGGTGGGATAATGCCTTCATTGCACCTCACGTGGTGCTCTGTAGGCATTATTGAAGGTTGTTTGCAACGTCCGTTCTGCCCCTAGCTGCACATACATTTTAGCCTTTTACTTGACTCCATTCCCACTTTCTTCCAGCTTGCTGTCCAACCTCTCCAACTCGTTCTTGAGCGCTGAAATGCTGAAAGTGCCCAAGTGCTTGTCTTTCTCGCCAGATTTTCATAAATAAAATAAGATCAAACTCCCATTGCGAGCTCAGTTCTTGTAAGTTGCTTATTGCCATGTTAGCTTACAGATAATTTATGTAGAAACTTTTGTAGGTCTTTGCTTTCATTAAGATGCTTCTGTTTTATAGGGATTTATATTACAATTGGGACTGTCCTCTGAAAACCTTCGAAATTAAAAGTGGTTAAGTGTCAAGTGAAATGACCTGAAAAGCATTGAAACTTCTAAAAAAAAACAAAGTCTTAGACTTAATTGAACAGAAAAAACTAATAAAATAAGTGTTGGACTTAATAAAACAGGAAAAATTAATATTGATTTTCATCTGAAATGTATATGCAACTTCCATGTGTATAAAACAAGTGTCCTCAGGTAAAAGTGCTGCCGTAACCAATCAGTCTTCGTAATCATCATGAAAAAGTGACTTTTACCTCGTGAAGTTTCTCCTAGAACTCGATTTGTCTTCTGTGAGTTTTATAAGCGTCATATAAAGTCAGATTCTTCAGTACAGAGTAGATGCGTTACAGTCGTAGCGATCGTGAGTTTTGACTGATAACCTCGAGTGTTGTGGCATTTTCTCCGTCGATAACGTTTGATAACGAAGTCCCCGTGTTCATCGTTGTCCAAGAGGAAAATAACTGTTCAAAAACGAAGACAAACGACATCGATTCCTTCACTGCCATGTAAGTGATTTTGGTGATGGCCTTATGATTATCACAAGCCTCATCATCATCTCTTGTCACTGCCATCGAAACGTAATTCACACATATGCAGCCAGCATCTTGAAAACCAAATAACAATTTTCGTCGTGTTTTTCTCTGCAACGCAAGACTGTGTTGATGGTAATCCTGTTCAATAGTTCCGTCTACGTCATCTACTTTTGATGACGTAATCAACATCGTAATTAATGCAAGCGTAAATGTCTGTTTCCATCAAAGTGATACAAAATATAGCAAATAGATTCTCCGTAACAGGTAAAAGTTTCCTATTCTGTAAACTGAAGTGGTCATTGACCTTTTCATCGTAATTTTCAAAAGAAGTACAATATGTCAGTACTGTTGCGTCAGTAACAGAAAAAGAAGTAAGTTTTGTCTTAATGAATATGAGAGGAGTTACCGATTTATATCTTCGTCAAGGACGACATGCATTAGTATGAAATGACGGTTATTTTTTCTTTTATTGCCGTCGCCATTATTTATCGCCGTCAAAAAAGTAATTTTGGATAAAACTCCTCGTCATAGTCATCACTGCCTTAAAAACCTGATGTGGTTTGGCCTTGTAACACTGTCGTGGTTGTGATGTGCCTGTCTGTCTGTCTGACTGTCTGTGTCTGAGTTTCTAGAACTCTGCGTAGTGTATTGTGTTGACCCCTCGGTGAAGAATACAAACCCGTTTTCTGTGCGTGTTTACCCTAGGTCTAAGGAACGTTGAAAAGAAAATAGAGCTTGTTTGTGAAGTGCTTTAACACCAAAGAAAGTAGAACGTAAAAACCTTCTGGTGTGCGTTAGGCGTTAAGGTTTTTGGAAACTTCGTGTTGGACTAGACCTTGCTTTAAGTGCTCATGTGTCATGGTTCCAGCTGACTCCAAGCTTGAGTCAAGTGCTTTAAGTTGTTAGGATTCCAGCGGACTTCAAGCTTGAGTTGAGTTCTTACGTGTTTATGGAGTTTGGGAACTTCAAGCTTGAGTGAAGTGTTATGGTCTATAGGAGAACTTGAACTGCGCGTCCAGAGCTAAAGTGTTGCGGTTCTCAAGTGCTGACACCCTTGGAGTGTAGAGAAAATAATTTTAAGTCTGTGGACAAAGTGCATTAAATTTGAACGTATTTTAACAACCATTGGACTTGAGGTGCAAGGAACACTTGGTATACAAACTGTGCATTAACAGTAGAGTTTTAGCTTATAAGGCACGTTGGGAAAATGTTCAACTCAAAAGACTGTCCCTTTCATATAAACGGTTATTCTTCAGATTAGTTGAGGATAATTTGAAGTTAAGGTTCTTACTTAATTGATGTACAATGTGTTCGTAATTTCGTGATTTTTGTCGAAAGTTACTTCCATCCTATAAAGATTTTTGCGTGCATTGCTAGTGTATAATCCTTGTAAGTTGCAGTTATTTAAGTAACTAGAAGCTGTCAATTCCTATGTCGAATGTGTTAGCTAGTTAAGTTTTTAGGGACCAAAAATAGCCTTAGAATTCCAACTGAATTATTTGAAAAAGGAAGTGATATTGACGTCGGTGTTTCGAAATAGAAAAGTTCAGATTGGATGAATTCGATATGCATTACTGGCATTCACTGAACGAATAGAATTTTGGCCAGTGATCAAAAGATATAAAAAAATTAGACGTTTCCGTTCTCTGAACTGTGACAATGTGAGTCATATTGCGACTGATTAACTTTGTGGAATACTTTAGGGGTCAGGATTTTGAAAATTTTTTGTGTAGAAATTTTTCTCTAGAGAAAGAATTTTGCTTAGAAAATAGCGTTTGCTCCTAGTTTTTGCACTAGACGATGTGGCGATTCATGGCATCAGCCGTAGGATGAAAGCAAAACATAAATAGTGTTCGCCAGTGAAGGAAAAACAAGAGAAATTTGACAGTTAAATAAGATGACGTTTTCATTCCATCCCAGTCAAGTTCGAGACTCGTACTAGGTGTGAAAGGAAAACTTTTTTATAGACAATTTTGCGCCTGGACGAGGCAGCAACAGACTGAAAAGACGCAAACGCGAGTCCGCATCACCGTCAGCCAATCACGCAGCGTGTGAAAAGACTTTATAAACATTTTGAAAAAAAAAAGGAAAATAAACTTTTCGAAAAAAGGAAAAAAAAGATAAACAGTCGGAATGCTGCTCTTCATGGTCCTACCGCGACGCCTCCCCAATTTCGTGCACATCTACCTTCTTCAGGTGGGTGGGTGGGTCTGTTGCAAGAGAATTCCTTCCATGTGATATATTCGTGCTTTGACCCGTGACCTTGAAAAGTGGACTTTTTTGTTGCATGGACGGTTCTGCGCTTTTTGTTTCAGTTGAGTTTTTAATCGTTAGATACAAATCTATATTGGATGTGTTGATAAGACAGTGAATAGTATGTTGTTAGAACAATGCTTTGTGTATTTATCCTTTAAATGTCTAATTTCCTCTACATTTTAGAGATGATAAAATATTTAAAGTGTCTGTTTAGTTGGCTGAATGATTGTGTGTTTTCTCCTGTATGTATTATGTTTAGATTCCTTTCTTAAGTGATGATAAAATCTCGAAAATAGACCATTTGTTTTTTTTTTTGCTTGAGCGATAATCTGTGTTTTTTATATCGCTACTTGTACGATACCGTACCTATTCTGTAGGTTTTTAGCTTTCGATCCCCTTAGATAACTTCCTGATTTATTTCAAGTGCTGATAGAGCCTTGGCGTAATGGCGTATTACATGCTCGTTGTTGTATTGTTTCTCAATGTGTCTTACTTTCTGTCGGTTTCTGGGAGAAATGAAACTGGTCTTGGTAGGGGGTCCGATTTATTTGTATTTTCGACTTCATTGGTTTTTTTTTTTTTATTGTTGCAGTTGGCAGTGTTTGAGCAGGTTGGTGAATTGTTTCCTCAGGTCTATACTTACTTTTGGTAATTATTTAAAAATGCATGAATGCTATATGTAAGGATACCAAGTTGTTAAGAGCAGGTAAGCTACATATGCAGGTACAAGCTTTTATTTGGGCTGTATTGCCTTATTATTATTGTTATTAATGTAAATACATACTATAAATAACCCATAAACCCTTTTACACACGTTATATATATAATATGTAATATATGTATGTATATATATTATATATATGTATATATATATATATATATATATATATGTATGTATGTATATATGTATGTATGTATGTATGTATGTATGTATGTCTGTATGTATGTATATGTATGGCATACGTCACGTTTGAATGTTGCATGGTATGTAACGTTTACTTTAATTCCCACCTCTCTCAGTTCTAGTAATTCTTTATAACAGTTATTTAATAGTCTTATTTATACCAATGAAAGTTCAATCTTTTTATGTTTTTACATGTAGGAAATCCCAAGAGTATTTGTTTCCACGAAGCTGCAGTTTATTTATTTAACTGTATAATTAGTTAATTATTTTATTTATTTATTTCTTGTGTGTTCTTGGGAATTACACACAAGCACACATATACATAAGTACACACACTCACACACACACATATATATATATACAGTTAGTTATATATATTATGCATTGATTTTTAGATGTAATATATGCATAAGCTTTAATTTTTCCAGTACTTTATTTACTGTATGCTTAGAGATCTTGATTTTGTAGTGTGAATTAGTATTGTTGTTGCTTCCGGTTATTTTCTAATTTTTGTTTAGATTTTGTCCATCGTTCCTCCCCAAAATTATATGTGGTTGTTATTTTTAAACAAATGAAGATGGAATTTGATTTTCCTTTCTTTTTCTTATAATCTTGCCACGTTAATCTTACCTTAGTAATGTACGAAACTGTGCGTGTCTTCTCCTGCAGGAGGGGATGCTGGAGGGCGTGTCGCGGCGTACCTTCGGGGGATCGTCAGGGACGTACAACGTTCGAGCCTCGGAGCTGGCGCGCCACAAGGCCCTCAAGACGTTGCGCGTTCAGGTTGCCTTCCTCGATGACTCCACACAAGTCTTCGAAATTGAGGTGAGCCTCTCCACTCTTTCGCGGGACGTGTGCAACCACGTTTAAAACCAGCTGTTTTTTTTTATGCTTTTATTTAACGGGGTTTTCAAACCTTCTTTGGCTCGACAGGATATCTCATTAATTTTTTTAGTTTCAATCATAAATCGGTTAAAGTTTCTGTCAAAACTAAAAAGTATATTGATAATATATAAAAAAATAAAGAAAAGTTTTTTAAAACACGCTTTTATTAAAATGCACAAAAAAGTAAAAATGATTTTTTGAGACACACCAGGATTTTCTTACAGTTAATCATGTGTACAAAAAAGTGTGGGCGCCAAACATGGAAGGAATTGCTATAAGAAACGAAAAAAATATATTTCTTTTTTTGTAGCATTTCCTTAGATGTTTGGCGTCGACGCTTTTATTTTTGTAGTCATGATTAAGTGTAAGAAAATCTTGGTGCGTTCAAAAAATTATTTTTTACTTTTTAGTGCATTTTAGTGAAAGCGTGTTTTTAAAACAAGTTTATATATTTTTTATTATTTTTTAAGAAGAAAGGCCGATGGAACGACAATTTTTTTGAATAATCCAAATTAAAAAGGCAGTTGATTGTTTGAAAATAAAATTTAGAAGAGGATATTTTTTTTGAAAGAGAAAACTACATTGAAAAACGATTTTCATTAAGAATAAAGGCCTGTGTGAAAGGTGATTTTTAAATGAAAGTTCAGTTGAACGAGCTGTTTTTTTTTTTTTTTTTTATTTGGCCCGTGAGAAAGGCAGATTTCTTTTCTTAACAATAAAAGCTAGTTGGACCCGTAACTTTTTAAAGAATATGTCCAGTGAGATACATTATGCTATGAAGAAAGGGCTATGATAAAGACAAGAATGTTTTTTTTCAGGAGACAAAAACTAATTTTTTTGTATTCTTATTAAGTCGAGTGACTATTAGGATGGGCAATTTATTTTCGTTTTATGAGCAGAGGACGGAATAGACTTTTTTTTTTTTTTTTTTTTTTTTTTCAAGAGCGAAGGCGAGAGTAACAGGTATGTTTTTCTTTAAGAGAGCAATGGTCATAGGACCAGCAATTTTCTTTTTATTCTTAAGAGCAAAGGAATGGACAGCTTAATTTGTAAGAGCAAAGGCAAATGGGACGGGCAGCAACTTAATACCCGTTACTACTTGCCCAGTCCTCATTTTGACCTATTTTGATAATGCTTTTTTGAACACTTTAGCTGCAAATTGACATCAGGATGACTATTCTAGCATGAAAACTAACATTACAGTCTGATTAAAGAAATACATCGATAAACAAATCGTCTGTAAAGAGTTTTAAAATAATTGTATTACTGTATTTTTTTTTACTTACCACGCTTTAATGCGTAGCTGGCTTAAATAATCATGTTACAAATTCTTAGATAAATTTTTACGGCAAAATGTAGACGTGTTTGTGGTCGACTAACTCCAACTCGTCATTCTTACCGTTTTATTTTTTTTTCTTTTTTGACCATGCGGCAATACATTAAAACTGTCCACCTTTGAAACGGCATCAGAGAAAAAATCCTAGCACGAAAAACTAACGTTTTAGACAGAATGTCCTGAAAAAAACATCGTTAAGCGTAGTTAAAATGGGTGCTCTCCAGTTGAGGTGTTCCACACTAAAACAAAAAGGAATGTGTAGACTGTGTTTCATTTAGTAGTATTGGTTATCTTTCCCTTTTTTTATTTTCTTAACTCACGACCCTTTTTTGGCTGGTAGATTTTGGTTTTCGAGTACTTGATCTGAAACACTTAATAAGATTGCCTTCGTATAATGTTAACCTGTTTGTCACGTTGCTCACGTATTCGTCACGATTCCTCTGAATTATTAAAACAAAACTCTCAAGGAAATTAAATTTGCTTCTTTGGGAGGGGGGCCTGTAAAAAAGAAAAAAAAGTGACTACTGACGTCACTAGAATACTGCAGAGGTGCATCTTTTCAGTGGTACAGCAATTTCGGAAGGGTGCTTCAGCACAGAAAAATCACATGTATGTTTAAAATTCATAATACGTTTGTAAGCGATGGATGATTCGCTGTATTTGCTGTTCGAGTTATTTATTGCCTCCAGTTACACGTTTCGCTAACACCACGCCCAGTAGGCAGTTGTTATTCAAGTCGAATTAAATTAATGTTGAAGGCCGCGTGTTGAGAGTGGTAGCATCAAAACAAACACTCACCTGTGCTCGACACTTTGGAGACAAACATAAACCTAACTCTTCCGGCGTTAGCACCCAGCAGTGTTAATACCTCTGTAAACAAACTCCAGGCGTTACTGATCGGATGCGCACGCGCGCGCACACGCTCTCACTCGGACACACACACACACACACACACACACACACACACACACACACACACACACACAGGCCCTAACGCCCTTACACGGACATTCATCTGGAGTTTCCCGATATCATGATACATGATACGTAGTATTAATAGTGATAAAGTACGAAATTATAAAATAACTGCCGTTAATATGATAAACAAATCATAGGCAGAAGCTTTGTAGTTAGCATTCTAAGATTGAAGTTAAAAAGCAGTTATTTATCCGTGGTCATTCAGAAATAGGAAAGGTAATGGAAGAAGTACAGTGATCAGAAAGAAAAGTAAATTTATACTGCATTGCTAATTCGTAAAGTTTTCCCATTAGAAAAAAAGCATCAGTTTCAAAATACAAGACGCATCTTTATACCTTCCACTAAGCTGATATACCGAATCTCTCTCTCTCTCTCTCTCTCTCTCTCTCTCTCTCTCTCTCTCTCTCTCCGCAGAGACCTAAACTTAATGACTAACATCCACTTTCGAGTCACCTGAGAAATTGTTGCAACATTTCGAGGTTTAGAATCTCAGTCCAGTTTTCAGGTTTCCCTCTTCAGTGACGTAGAAGTATTCCCTCTTCAGTGACGTAGAAGTATTCCCTCTTCAGTGACGTAGAAATACAAATAAATGATAATAATCTCACGTATACTTAGGATTAGGTTTCCCATAAAAGATAAATGGTACGTAGCAGAAATGGAACGAATAGGAAAGAATTAAAACATGTATGAACTTAGAATAAACTGTTTTTCTATCGTCCAAAAAAAGTCTTCAAAGATTTTCAAGGTCCAGAAAAGCTGAAAGCGAATATTAAGTATCGCCGAGAGAACTGCATGCATGGAATTAACCCAGGGGTTGGAGTGCGCATTACGCTTTAAATATGTTTTCTCCTGCGGCTTCTCTTCGGTGCACTTTTGCGTGTTACTGTAATGTTAACGTCTCTCGTTGGTACCTTTTCGTGTGTCACTTGAATGCTCACATTTTTTCTAGATGCTTTTAACGTGTTACTTAGATGTTTCCCGTTACTCGTAGATGCTTTTTTTTTGTGCGAGTTGGCAGGTTTTTCGAGTTTTTCTATGCTGTTTCCCTTGTTCCTTAAATGCTTCCGGTTTCTACTTGATTATTCTTGTGTTTTCCTCTCCGAGGCCTTCGCTCGTCCATCTTCCTCAGGTGGCCTTGTGTGCCTTACAAGATGTGGTTTGTTTCAGTAGGGGACCCATTCACTTATTCCCTTCGCGTGGCCTGGTAGGCTAACCTTGTTACCTGTTTCCTGGGTGGGAGCGGTGGAGGAGAGGCTATTTTTCAGCCTCTCTCTCTCTCTCTCTCTCTCTCTCTCTCTCTCTCTCTCTCTCTCTCTCTCTCACACACAAGCCAGGAGCACTCGGATACAGATGGTTCGTCCTTTGCTTTATCTGCTCTAATTTCTTATTAACCTGGTTTCTTGTTGGTGGAGGAAATACCATTTTTCAGCCTCTCTCTCTCTCTCTCTCTCTCTCTCTCTCTCTCTCTCTCTCTCTCTCTCTCTCTCTCTCTCAGCACTGGCAGGAAAGCATCGCCCGGAAAGATTTTAATCCCCAGAATTATCCATCGCGATTATTTATTTTTTCGTCCTCTTCATTTATCTCTGATCGTGATCTAGATGGACGACTTGTCTGTCGGGGTGTGTTGTCAAGATCAGTTTCTGGATTATCTCGGATAAGCGACTTGCATGTTGCATTGTCCTTTCCCTGCTGTTGCGTTTCGTGCCTTTGAGCTTTTCTGTGTTAGCTCTGCTCTCGAATTGGTTTGTATTCTTGATGTTTCCAAAGTACAGTAGGTTACCTAGTTTTATTTTATATTTATCGCATCAGCTTTGACCAGGACCGTGAGTTTTGCATAACGGAGGCTTCCAATTAATTTCTGCGTTAAGGAGCTTATGCTGAAAAGTTTCTCTTGATATTTATTCCTTTATTTTATTATCGCTCTGGCCGCACGTTGGTGAAATACTGTTAGTCAAATATTGGTGTGAGGGTGGGTGTTGTTTTAGGAATGTGTATTTGAAAGTTTTTATTTATTTATTTTTTTTTATGGACTTGGCGGCACATGAATGAAGTACTGCTTTTGTGTGCGTGTAGACAAACACTCATGGGTTCATGTTACTGTGCTTCGCTTCTCCTCTGAGGAAACCAAGAAAGATGGTGGTACTGAAATCGTAGCATTTTTATGTTTATTATGTTAGGGCCATATTTTACCAAGGAATTATTTGCTCAAACAAGGGCAGACACACACACACGCATACATGTATATATATACATATAATATATATATATATATATATATGTATATATGTAAATATCGTATATATTATATATATAACATATATCTATATATATAAAAATGGATGTATGTATGCGTGTGTGTGTGTATGTGCCACAATTACTCTGAAACGCACTGAGCAATTTCAGCCAAACTTGGTACACATATGACTTACTATCTAGAAATCAGCACTGTTGGGGGTAAGACATCACTAGCACCAAAGGGGACCAAAGTGGGGAGGGGGGAAGGGCTTCCCTGAAACGGGGGCTGGCTCTGTCCATGAAACGGGGCTGGTTATGCCCGTAGACTTAGTAACTTTACAAATTTATCATACCTAATTTTGGTATACATATGACTTACTATCTGGAAAAGAATACTGTGGGGGTAAGACATCGGTGGCACCAAAGGGTGTGGGGGTTGGGAAGGGGGTGACAGGGAGAGAGTGAGAGGGCGAGGAAGTGAGAGAGAGAGAGTAGAGGGGCTGTTTTAGAGAGAGAGAGAGAGAGAGGGAGGAGAAAGAGGGGAAAAAGTGAGAGAGAGAGAGAGAGATTGAGAGAGAAAGTAGAGGGAGGAGAAAGAGGGAAAAAGAGAGAGAGAGAGAGAGAAGAGAGAGAGAGGAAGTGTTAGAGAGAGTATAGGGGGTGTTAGGGAGGAGAAAGAGGGAAAAAGTAAGGGAGAGTTGGAGAGAGAGAGAAAGTTTATCTGTTGTCATTCAGTTATTCCGGGTAGCGCCTGGTTGGTCAGTTAGTATATATATATATATATATATATATATATATATATATATATATATATATATATATATATATATATATATATATATATATATATATATATATATATATATACATATATATATACGTGTATGTGTGTGCTTGTATAAATGTATATACAGATTCATAAATATGTAGCTACAAATATCACTTGATATCGAATTCACTGTCCCTTGAGAATAACTCGCACCCAAGAAGAATGGTAATTGATAAGTGTACCTGCCCGCAATTCGGTCATGTCGACTGTCTATCACTGCATGTAAACCCAAGTCCCAGGTTCGAACCCTTGCCGGGCCAGATACACTTATTATTTATTACAATAAATCTTATGTGTAAGTTATTCCCCAGAATACAGTGAATTCGGTAATGAGTGATAACAGAATCCCATCTAATAAAGTTTGCTCATAAAAACACCTAAAAGGGTAGAATTTACGGCGTTATATTTCGGAAACTACTGTTTCCCTCAACCTGTCAGCTGAAGGAAATAGTAGTTTCTGAATTATAACGCTATGAAATATACCCATTTTTGGTGTTTTTATGGGCAACCTTGAGATTTACGTGTATATATATATATATATATATATATATATATATATATATATATTGTGTGTGTTGTATGTATGTATGTATGTATGTATATATGTATGATTATCTGCATGTGTGTATCGCTGGATTTATGTATAAGGAGTGAGAGGAGTATTGGCAAGAAGGGTCCTTCACATCCAGTAACCAAAAGTGTACTTGCAAGGTAGATTTAGGAGGCTCAATGTATGCCGGGCGTTCGACGCGATGTTAGTGAGCCTTCAGTGTAGGTGTATTAGCCATCTGGCGGTATGGAAGCTGTACAGAGCTTTCATGTACGATTCGGCAGTTTAAGTGTGAGTGTGAGAGTGATCATTCTCCGTTCTTTGCTTGAGGGCCACCCCTAAAAGGAAAACGGCCTTTGCAAAAAAAAAAAAATACATTTGATTAACAGAAGGTTTAATTTTTAAAATTTGGGTAAATCACCCAGTACTCGCAACTGGATTAAAGATGATTTACCTGAAGGCACTCACGGCTAATCCCGAGCAAAATGCCTCGTGGAATTTATCTTCTAATTAGCGAAAGTGACTTTGCTTGAGAACACCACTTTGCTTGAGAAGACCCATGATGCTTTGAAGCACTCAAGGATTTTACGCTGGATGTTGCAAAAAAGGGAAATGAGGGCTCTTATTTTCTCATGCTTTTAATATTTTATTTTCCTCTGAAATTATTGTGACGCTGAAACCTTACGCACGCACACATGCAGGCTGCTATAACATGGGCAGTGTGGCTTCTTGCCTTCTTTATGGGTTGGTCGCTATGTTTCTTTTGTTATTCTACTGCTGCTGCTCTCTCTCTCTCTCTCTCTCTCTCTCTCTCTCTCTCTCTCTCTCTCTCTCTCTCTCTCCTGGCTATATTTTACTTTTATGCGCTTGTACCCACAGTGTAGGAATAAAAGAAGGCCGGGTGGCGTTGCAAACTGGGTCGTGAATTCCATAGGACATGGAGTAAAAAAAAAAAAATGTTCTATATTGGAAAAGAACAGAGCTGGAGGGGAGCTTTTTAGGGCTGGTAGAGTTAATATTACAGTAAATATAAAGGGCAGGTTTATTTCTGTTTAATTTTTCTTTTGGGAGGAGAAAAGAGACTGAGATGTTTTTTTTTTTAGCTCATGCAGTGAGAAGTAAAGTTGGAAATAGCTATAAATTCAAATGTCAGATTTTCTTTGCCTTCCATTTTTCATAAGGGGGGGATTGAGGAGACAGGCACCATTTTTGGGAGGGATTCTGCTACAACAAGTAAATTTACTATAACACCTAATTTAAAGACATTTTATTTCTTCGTTCAATTACGAATGGGAGGAGAAAAGAGATGACCACAAAAGGATAAGAAAGTATCGCTGAATTTTGATACTGAAGAGCCGTGGCAGGATGTTCTGTAAGATAGTGTTATTCTACTGGACAAGTGAAATATTATTATTATTATTATTATTATTATTATTATTATTATTATTATTATTATTATTATTTATTGATTTCCCATTGAAATATTGTTGATAGAATGTTCTAATAATGAAGAGAAATTTTTATATCTTTATGGCTGACATTAAGGTGAAAATAGCAGATATAGGCTACACATACAGACGAGATAAAGAAATTGTTGTGAACATGTACTACCTTAAAGGATATAAAACAAATTAGAAGATAAAAAAAATGGACATATAACTAAATTTACCTTAAAGGATATAAAACAAATTAGGAGATAAAAAAAAAAAATGGACATGTAACTAAATTCGCTATTGGACTGGGCTGGAGAGAGCTGGAGAAAGGCGAAATTAACCTGTGTACAGTAACTGTACTTGTCCAGTCGCCATATATCACCCCCTCAGACTCGCTTGTTGTACTGGATCCAAGGTTTCTCTTGAGACAAGGATCATTTTTTTGCTTTTGTATGTAGAACGAAATATTCAGTGGTAGCTTTTATATTTACATACATCACTACTGGAAATCATTTAGAATTTATGCGATTCCTTGTCAATGTTATTTTCCTGAAATTATTTCTTGGGTTTGTTTCTGAGATTGAAATACCCCTCTTCAGCTGTTAATCTTGCATTGTGGGTTGTCATATGTTTTATCTTAATTATGTTTCGAACTTTCTATCGTTTCTATCCATTTTTAGTATTTCATTTGTTATCATTATTTTTCTGATAAAAAATGTTTTTTGTAGTCTTTCATTATATATGCATCTATTAATAAATTTTCCTTTACCTTCTTTATGTTGCTGTAAGTATTTTGTCAACTTTGACCACTGCCTACCGTGCGTAATTCTTTTTGATTCTTTCTCAAAAGAATAATAATTATTCCATCTCAAGTATTCCAAGTATATCTGTACGGCTCTCTCTCTCTCTCTCTCTCTCTCTCTCTCTCTCTCTCTCTCTCTCTCTCTCCTTTGTAAACCTGTTCATTACAGGTTGATATATACAGCTGGATCCCACGGCTGACTAGATGACTAAACGAAGGATCAAGTTTTTTCCTGTATCCCTCCTCCTCCTCCTCCTCCTCCTCCCTCCTCCTCCTCCTCCTCCTCCTCCTCCTCCTCCTCCTCCTCCTCCTCCATGCTGTTGTTGCTTTGGTCTAGCCAGCCAACCAGTTTCCCTTGGATTCGTGATGGTCCTGTTTCATGCGCCATAATCCTGATTAATTGATTTTATTTTTTTTTTTCTCATCTATATCCTTTTCCTCTTGCATGGGGTGACTCCGGGAGATGTTAACCTTCTGGTACGTAGCGTGTCGTTTTGGGATGAGGTTGCTAACCCCTACCATTCTCCACCCTACCATAGTCGACTGTTAACCACTAGACCACAACCTCTCATGTATTTTCGGAGTTCATACATTTTTGGGGAATCAAACTTGAATCGTATAAGAATCGTTGGCTGATTCTCTCTCTCTCTCTCTCTCTCTCTCTCTCTCTCTCTCTCTCTCTCCGTATTGTGCAATTGCATCCCTCAGTGCATGTCAACCATTCTATAACGTCCAGTGCACCTGCTCAGAAACGAAATTAGGCAGGTTCGTGGGTCTTATTTCCTGGTGAGCCACGATGCAGTTGCTGTCCTTTGCTACGATCCGAACGCATGACGTAATTCTCGCTCGATATAGAATATCAAATCCGGTTACGAAGTCAGAGTTGACATCATTATTTTCAGTTGGCACATGGGAGTTGAATGGAAATCGAAAGAGTTGGGTGGCGGGCATTGCAAGGTAAGATTCTCTCTCTCTCTCTCCTTGAAACCTTGGAAATATCCTTGTCTCCAGTATGACAGAACGAATCACTTTTATTTGAATTTGTGGCATCAGTTTGAGGTACGTAAGCGCTAAGGTAAATGTCGTAATTCGCTTTAAAACATAATGATCATATCCTCAACTAGTCAGTAAATGTTATGCCAGGAGGTACAGTATTTATTAGCAAAAGTAGTTTTAGGTCATGTGTTGGGTAGATCCTTGCAAGTCCAATTGTTGGAATTGAATTCCTATCTACTCTCTCTCTTTGTTCCTAATAAATTATTAGGTAATTGTATAACAACATCTGTTACTTCCGTTACATAAGTTGTTATTAGAAATTGATTGTCATTTGCTTGTTTTGTTACTGTTCAAAATGTCTGTTCTTGTTTTGAACGGATTCTTAGTCTGAAATGCAGTCTTTGGTATGTCTATAATTGGTGCATCTTATTTTGCACGAGAATAGTTGATGTTCTTTACGAGCTAGTTATTTCCATATTTATTCTCCCATAACTATTCATGGCAATTGTTTATTGTTTCCCATTTTTTAAGTTTAAGCCGTGGCGATACGTGTGCTAAGGTTACCTTTTGTTGACTGGATTTAACTTGTGTGTTTAGGAAGTGGTGTACTGTACATGTCATGTCAAAAGTGACTGCCATTTTCAAGTGATTCAGGATTTGCATCGTTATTTCAGTAAATCAATTGCATTGTGTTGCTTTGCTTTTCCTTCTTAGATTTGGGAGTTTAACGCCCGTAGAATTTTGTCATGAAAATATCTGCCTTGTATACAGAAGGACTCGGAATGTGGCAGTTTATCACTGAAGAGTTTTTTTTAAGTAATGTACTTATTCTCCTCATAGTCCTCAATATACTCTTCAACTATTCATCTTCCTTTTGCATCATGGACGTCTAACAGTTCTCTGAGTTCTTGTTAATGGTGGGTGCTCTTGAAATTTTCTTCATTTCCTAGCCAGGCTCCCTTTGGAGAAAGCTCGTTAAAATACTACCTGCAGAATTTGACCTGGGTTAATTTTGAAAACTGTGTGTTAGTTTTAGGAAGGTTTCACTGCGATTTCACATTTGGACAGGATTTCTTACTGTAGTTGATTTAATTACCTCTGAAGTATTGTCAGTTGTAACCAAAAGTTTTAATCTCTACCAAGGAATTATTTTATTAAGCATTCCATTTTCTCTGTCCTGTGAATCTTTTAAGATTCCAATTACGTAGAAGTACGTCATCGCATTCCCGACTCCTGAGGCTTTCCCTGGCTACATATAGAATGTATATATAGAATGTATATATATATATATATATATATATATATATATTATATATATATATATATATATATAATGTATATATATATATATATATATATATATATATACACATACATACATATACATTATATATATATATATATATATATATATATATATATATATATATATATATATATATATATATATATATATATATATATATATATATATCGTGTGTGTCTTTCACTACTACTTCTCTAAATACTCATTAGTTTTTAGCGCTTGGTTCCTTGAGCGCATAAGGTATCGTTAATTTTATTCTATTACTTAAGCGTTTTTACCATTTTTTTTGTTAGTTTTCGAGTTATGGGAACTTATTTGCTTTTTCTTTTCCTTGCAATGTTCCTTTTTTTCTGTCTGGAAGACTCTCAAAGCCTTTATTAACGAAATTGTTTTACACATGGAATTATATTGGTCAAATTCACAAGATCTGTTGTAATGCAACTTATAAACAATGAACTCTTGGCATCTCGATTGCTTAATAGTTTTGGATACGACATCCGCTAGAGTCCTTTGAAAATCCGGCCAGGGAATAAATCTAAATATTTTTCCGTAATGGCATCGGATTACAAAAATATTACGACGTCGAGAAGTTTAGGAGTTCATTGTATGGCAGTTGCTGCTTCACCGATCTAGTTAGTGTTACTCTTACAGAACAGAAACGGAAAGAAAATCGCATTTTTAGAATAAAAAGGAACGCCATTTTTAGAACAAAAAGGAACTGCCATATATTGCTATTGAGTGAGATACATTTTTAGAACAAAAAGGATCTGCCATATATACTGCTAATTAAAATGCGTGGGAGTTGTACTAGTTCTGGTGAATAGAACAGTAGATTTCTTCTTCTGTGTCTGCGGCTTTTACGCTTCCAGCCAGAACCAGAAAGAGAACCTCTTTCATAGCGTGAAAAGAAACCTATATTTTTCCGCTGTCGTGGTGTCGTTTATGATCTGTTGTCATCAGCCTGTGCGGGGGAGAAGAGTATTTTTAGCCATTGCCGTGCGTCTGGTGTCAGCCAAACATTTTGATTGCTTCAGATGAGTCTCTTCCAGTACCTGTTTTCCTTTTTCCTCTCCCCTCAGGAAGTGAGTGACAAGTTTAGGTCAACTTTTGCACGCTCTCTCTCTCTCTCTCTCTCTCTCTCTCTCTCTCTCTCTCTCTCTCTCTCCTATTTAGATACAGACATTTTTGCAGGTTTTACTTAATTTCTAGAACTCTCTCTCTCTCTCTCTCTCTCTCTCTCTCTCTCTCTCTCTCTCTCTCTCTCTCTCTCTCCTATTTAGATAGACATTTTTGCAGGTTTTACTTAATTTCTAGAACTCTCTCTCTCTCTCTCTCTCTCTCTCTCTCTCTCTCTCTCTCTCTCTCTCTGTGTCTAGATAAACTCTCTCTCTCTCTGTCTAGATAAACATTTTCACAGGTTTTACTTAATTTCTACAACTCTCTCTCTCTCTCTCTCTCTCTCTCTCTCTCTCTCTCTCTCTCTCTCTCTCTCTCTCTCTCATTTGTTTAGATACAGACATTTTTTTTTAACTTAATTTTTTAACTCTAATCTCTCTCTCTCTCTCTCTCTCTCTCTCTTCTCTCTCTCTCTCTCTCTCTCTCTCTCTCTATGTTTAGATACAGGAATTTTTGCAGGTTTTACTTAATTTCTACAACTCTCTCTCTCTCTCTCTCTCTCTCTCTCTCTCTCTCTCTCTCTCTCTCTCTCTCTCTCTCTCCTTGTTTAGATGCAGACAGTCTTACTGTTTTTATTTATTTTGTAGAAGAGCTTTAATTTCACTTCTTAGGAAGACACTTCTCATGCTTAATTTGTATTCTAGCGCCTCGTTTTACTCACTGGGGCTCCGCCGTTGATGTTTCATGAATTTAAAATGTATCGCTTTTTATTAATTTTTTTAATTAATTACGATTCCCCGAACTAGTTTTCTTCTTCGCCGTAACGAGCTTCCATTGTATATGTACATATATATATATATATATATATATATATATATATATATATATATATATATATATATATATATATATATATATATATATATATATATATATATGTAATATGGCCAACAGAAACTTCGGCATTTCCAGTTTTAAATTTGTTTATTTCCATCACCAACGTTTCGGGATACAATTCCCATCTTCAGAGCGGCACAGAAGCTATGTAAAAGACTATTACATAGCTTCTGTGCCACCCCGAAGATTGGATTTGTATCCCAAAAATGTTGGTGATGGAAAGTAAATAAATTTATAACTGGAAATGCTGAAGTTTCTGCTGGCCATACTGTTTCTATTACAGTTCGACTTGCTGGAAGCGACAATGCCTTTCATATATATATATATATATATATATATATATATATATATATATATATATATATATATATATATATATATATATATATATATATATATATATATATATATATAATAATGTATACATATGTATACATCACACACACACACATATATATGTGTGTGTGTGTATGTGTATGTGTATGTGTGTGATGCTAATATGCCCTTTTCCCTTTGAGGGGAGTTGCTTCAGGGAGTGTTCTCTATCTGGTCATCTGCAGGTCTATTTTGGTGTGAGGGTGCCAGCCCCGTGCTTTTCTCTTGCCTACATTGGTCGTGACGCACGACAGTTGACTAATTACCAAATATGTACATTAATTATTGCTTAGATCAACAGAGTTGCAATGAAATTTAACGGAACGTTCCAAAAGCTTTCGTGTTCGATCGGGAATCGAACCTGGTCACAAAACCCATTAAAATTGTTGCTGGAAGTAATTAAAAAAGAAAAGTATCGTAACGTTTTCGTATTGTTTGAGCTTCCGGGGCTTGAAAGTCTCCTATTTATTTGTACATGCTTTTAAATGTTTTTGTTTCAAGGAATTAGTATGCAAGAACTTGCTTCCCGTAATTGCATTTCTCTTCGCGTGCTAATTTCAGTTCTGTCCAGTGTTTTTTTTCAAGAATAGTTGAATTTAATATTTGCCTGTCGCCGTAAAAAGTACTGCTTTTAATTCCGGGACCTTGATAACAGGAACGCAGCGCTCTCTTTTATTGTTTATATTTCGAAGTTATTTTTCCTAACATTTTTAGGCGAATTGCATTTATTTCCGCCGCGATTTTAGACATTTCCAAAGCGTATTTTGTGAAGTTAATGAGGTATTCAATTCAGCGTTGGTGATTCTCGGAATATTATCAAGAATGCTTTCGAGTTTTGTCCTGACTCAGTATTATTATTATTATTTAGGGGAGGGGCAAAGTAATCATCAGTGATATGATGATATGCAAATTTATGCGGTTGTAAGTTATTATTATTATTACTACTGAAGACAGTAATCCACTAGGATATAAAGATGCAAAAGTTCATGTGATCTTGAGCTGTTATTATTATTATTATTATTATTATTATTATTATTATTATTATTATTATTATTATTATTATTGTTGTTGTTGTTGTTTGGCTCAGTAATCCACAGTGATATAGAGCTATGTAAATTCATGTGGTGGTAAATTATTATTATTTTATTATTATTATTATTATTATTTATTATTATTATTATTATTATTATTGTTGTTGTTGTTGTTGTTGTTGTTGTTGTTGTTGTTGGGCTCAGTAATCCACAGTGATATAGAGCTATGTAAATTCATGTGGTGGTAAAATATTATTATTTTATTATTATTATTTATTATTATTATTATTATTATTATTATTTTCAGTAATCCACAGTGATATAGAGCTATGTAAATTCATGTGGTGGTAAATTATTATTATTTTATTATTATTATTTATTATTATTATTATTATTATTATTGTTGTTGTTGTTGTTGTTGTTGTTGTTGTTGTTGTTGTTGGGCTCAGTAATCCACAGTGATATAGAGCTATGTAAATTCATGTGGTGGTAAATTATTATTATTATTATTATTATTATTATTATTATTATTATTATTATTATTATTATTATTATTGTTGTTGTTGTTGTTGTTGTTGTTGTTGGGCTCAGTAATCCACAGTGATATAGAGCTATGTAAATTCATGTGGTGGTAAAATTATTATTATTATTATTATTATTATTATTATTATTATTATTATTATTATTATTATTATTATTATTATCGCTGTGGGGCGAAGTCTTCCGTAGTGATATAAAGATGTATAAATTCTTATTGTCTTAAAGGGTTTTGTCACTTCGTACAAAGTGCCTCTTCTCTGTGGGGGTTTCTTCCTCCAAATTTGAGACACGTTATGGTGTTTTTTCTAAGTGATTACTATTGTTACCAGTGTGCCTGTCTCGTCAGTTATGAAGGCAATACTTTAATTAATGTTACAGCTGCATTGTATGTAAAATATATGAAGTTATTTTCCTCTGCATTTTCTAGTTCAAGCTTTTGTGGTAATCAAACATGGAGGTCATTACTTCTAGACTGCAGAAAGTAATATATAAGTAAATTACTTTTTGTATATATAATATACTGTATATATATATACATACATATCTATATGATATATGTATGATAAGAATATATATACACATATATGATATATATATATATATATATATATATATATATATATATATATATATATATATATATATATATAGCGTAGAAGGTATAAATGTGAAATTCACTCTTTATTGACAAATGCCAATAGGTATAGCGAGGAGAGACCTTTAAAATATGAGTAACAAAAGTAATGTTACTGAAAAACCATTCTTTTCAATCCACAAAAAGATGTTACAGAATATGTTTGGTCATTGGAAAATATTTGTCGTAATATTAGCAAAGTTTTATCATGGTAAGTAAAAGATAAATATTAGCAAAGTTTTCATGGTAAGTAAAAGATAAATATTAGCAAAGTTTTGTCATGGTAAGTCAAAAGATAAATATTAGCAAAGTTTTATCGTGGTGAGTAAAAGATAAATATTAGCAAAGTTTTATCATGGTGAGTAAAAGATAAACTTTGTGCGAAGATCGAGTATTGCCGTTTCCCACGGCTGAAATCTTGGCCACGCCCATCTGTCATGGCTGATAAGCTTCAGATATAACTCTCATCTTTTCCTCTTCTCTGTCTCTTCAGAAACGCGCCAAGGGCCAGGCGCTGCTGGACCTTGTGTTCAACCACCTGGAGCTCATCGAGAGGGATTTCTTCGGCCTGCAGTACCTCGAGGCCTCCACCGTCGCCAGCGAGAACCCCAGGGTAAGATATAACACGGTCTGTTTATGTGCGTAATCTCCTGACGGTTGGATGGAGTATGACTTTTCTCGACTCTTTTGTCCTTTGCTGACAGTGTTTTAAATCTTAATCACCATTAGATTACGAATTGTCTCAGTTCTCTTCCGTCTTGTGCTGGCATTGGTCTATTTTAAATCTTAATCACCATTAGATTAATTACGAATTGTCTCAGTTCCCTTCCGTCTTGTGCTGACAGTGGTCTATTTTAAATCTTAATCACCATTAGGTTAATTACGAATTGTCTCAGTTCTCTTCTGTCTTGTGCTGACAGTGGTCTATTTTAAATCTTAATCACCATTAATTAATCACGAATTGTCTCAGTTCTCTTCTGCCTTGTGCTGACAGTGGTCTATTTTAAATCTTAATCACCATTAGATTAATTACGAATTGTCTCAGTTTCTTCTGTCTTGTGCTGACAGTGGTCTATTTTAAATCTTAATCACCAGTGAATTGTCTCAGTTCTCTTCTGTCTTGTGCTGACAGTGGTCTATTTTAAATCATAATAATTCACCTGTCTTGTGCTGACAGTGGTTAATCTTAATCACCATTAGGTTAATTACGAATTGTCTCAGTTCTCTTCTGTCTTGTGCTGACAGTGGTCTATTTTAAATCTTAATCACCATTAGATTAATTCGAATTGTCTCAGTTCTCTTCTGTCCTGACAGTGGTCTATTTTAAATTTAAAATGGTTAATTACGAATTGTCTCATCTTGTGCTGACAATTCTGTCATAATCGCCATTTCGACCAGATGAATTTTAAATTGTCTCATCTCTCTTCTGTCTCGCGGAATTTCGCTGTCAAGTGATATCTCTCGGCAGTTCGAACAATGTGCACTATTCTCTTGGCATTAGTTTTACTCGTAATCATATGTAATATTTGATGAATTGTGACTCCTCTACTCATCTGTTTCATTCAACGGATGCCATCTCCTGGCAGTGAATAATAACTTCTTATTTTTTCTTATGTTTTGTGCATTATACGCTATCTCCTGACAGTTTCCAAAATTATAATCACCTTTGCGATTTGATCAATTATAGTTTCTCTGCTATATCTTTTAATTATCAATTATCCTCACTCCTCTCTGCCTCGTGCAGTGTACACTATCTCGTGGCAGTTGGATGAATTGTGTGTCTCCTCTCTCTTCTATCTCGCATAATTTCAGTTTGAAATCTAATCTGGTCTAGGTCTGCATCTAGGCCCCATCCGCATGATTTACTTTCCCGTCCCATTGGTTGTTGTTCAGCAGCTTCTATATCTAATACGTCTGCGAATGCACGATCTCTTTTCTCATCACACGTCCTAACCATCTCGCCCAAGTCTAGGGGATCTGAGTCAGTTCTCCAAATTCTGGACGTCGTATCTCTCAGCAACTTTGTAATACGATCTTCCCTACTTACTGCCCGTATATCTCTCAGCATTTTGTTGCTATACGTCTTCAGATAGCCACGGTTATTATGGCATAGTATTTGGCCCACGTCTTGTAATGATGGGGAGGGAGGGGTGAGTTGCTTGGGTCTTTTTTGCCCCCGAGAATTTTTTTTTTTCTTTACATGCCAATAAATTCGGCATTAAACGATATTTTTTATATATATATATATATATATATATATATATATATATATATATATATATATATATATATATATATATTATATATATTACATATATTACATATACTTTCTTTCTTTTCCGCCATACATCTTTTCCCGTAGTGAAAGGTGTTATTTTCTGGTTTCCCGTAAGGCTTTCCGATGAAATTGCCCCTAGCTCTGCCCCAAGAATTTTCAGAGGGCTTAAGCGCCGACGTCATATGGCTTTATTTAGAGTTCACCTCCCCAAGTTACCTAATTTCGCTTATCGGCCTAACAGCTGCAGAGCAAACATTTATGTACAAGTATCTCTTAATTGCTGACAAGCGAAATATAATTGCACACTTTAGTTTTATTTAGTCTAATATTTACTAGCCATTCCGCACGTAGGCGTCAAGTTCATAAAAAGTAATAAAGTATATCCACGCTGAATGGATTTTCATTAATCCTGGTTCCATTACGCCAGCTTTGGGACTGCGCTCTTCCATAATCATTGTATACCGAAGTGATGAACGCGACAGCTTTCGTACCCATTGCTGACAGAATTATGCACTTTGAAATGTATCTGCGTCATATAAATGATGTTCAGATATAAAGTAAAAATTGGTTGGGTAACACAGGTTGAAGCCTTCGTTACTTACTATACAAAACAGTTTACAATCAGTCACTGTAGGTCTGTACACGCGTTCATGCTTGTAAGCGCAAACTATGTACAGATATCAATTAAACAGAACATATAGATTTTAAAGCATTGTAGGATATTTTTGCATAATGTATTTAAGTAGACAAACTGTGTAATATATATAGACGAAGTTCAGCCCATGATAATATTTCAAAGCTTCTCATGTCATTCATCTTAAGAACTCACAGGAATTCAGATATTCCATGAAAATAAATTACGTCGTCCCCAAGTAATGCTCTACAAGATTATTTATATTAAGAATTGCTAGTGTGTTATAGTATATATATATATATTGTACAGTATGTATACACATATATAGCATACTAGCAGTTCTTTAAATAAATGATCTTGTAAAGTATTTATATTAAGAATTGCTAGTATGTTATATATGTGTGTGTATATTTACATTTTATGTATATATACAATATATATCTGCCTACACATCTATCCGAACACTATAAATTCATATCCAGTAAATACATCTCTTGTCACGTCAAGCCAATATCTGAGAGACTAACGTCGTATAACACAATATTGACATTCCATCGCTTGCTTACATTCCCCCTCCTCCCCAACACACACACACAAGGGAACTAAAACCCGTCGAAAGGCCGCGGGCGAGAGACCAACGCAACTGTCCCCAGGACGACTGGCTGCCTCATTCCTATACAGGAATGTCTCGAACTAGACCCATCATCCGTCTTTCCCCCGTCTTTCCTAAGAATTGTTCGATAGTGGAATTGCGAAGCTGTCATCCTGTTACACCTTCGAAATCTTTCTACTCTCAATTTCCCCTTCTGCGCTGAATGACCTCATGGGTTCCAGCGCTAGGCCTTTGGCCTGTATGCTATATGCCATTCCATTCCGTCGTCCGTGTTACCTCTCATTTACATATCTCGACTGCTGGACTGCCAATACCAGCTTCCTCGACCACGGAGCCTGAGGGGAAGTTAATATGATTCTTATTAATTGAAGCGAGACTCTTCGTCTGGCAATATTGCAGAGGCGTTACAGATCCAGTAAATGGCGTATAATTAATATAGAATTAGTCCACCCAAGGACACATCCGTTATCAAGGCACTCGGCCCACTCAGTTAGGCAGTCGGTGAAAAATCATCAATTTTCGATGAAAATCCAGCAAGCGCAAATGGGATCTTAAATACATTCCTCCCCGTCCTTGACATTGGGGCCATTAATAAATACAATGTTCGACCTCTGCTTATTTCTGTGTGCTCATGTATAGCGCACTGGCTAATGAAACTGTTGTGAAACATGTTACGACACTTCCTGAGAACAGGTCTTTTCAGAAAATCATGTTTAACGATTACGTATATATATATATATATATATATATATATATATATATATATATATATATATATATATATATATATATATATATATGTGTGTGTGTGTGTGTGTGTGTGTGTGTGTGTGTGTGTGTGTGTGTAGAATCTACTGGTTTTCTCGTGGTCAGGTCGGCAACGTGACCTGGTTGTGATTATGGAACCCGGGTTCGTTTCCCGCTGCCGGACATCATCATTTCTTCATATTTCTTGCACTTGGATCTTAAGGCTTTGTAGTGACGACAAGCGTATCCAAAAAAAAGCGCGAAGAATTCGAGAAGTTAAGAGGGCATTGTGGCTATTGCAATTACACACACACACACACATATATATATATATATGCACATATATAATATGTGTACATATGTGTACATATATATATATGCACATATATAATATATATATATATATATATATATATATATATATATATATATATGCACATATATAATATGTATACATAAGTGTACACGCACATATATATATATGTGTGTGTGTGTTTATGTGTGTGTGCTTGCTTGCGTGTATGTGTGTGTGTTTGTGTTTGTGTTTGTGGTGAAAGGTTAGTTCGTAACTCATTTTTAGGTTTAACTATTTTAACTGTAAAGAAAAAGAACAGGGGACCGGAGTATTTAAGTCAGCTATGTTGCCAGCATTAAGTTTACAATATGGGGAAAGATCGCTATAAATTGCTTCCACTTAGTAATCAGCAGCATTTTCTAGTTGTGCTTTATTTATGATTTTAAAGTGCGCAATGTTTTAATAATCAAATATAATTTTGCCTGTTTTTGTTTTAGTATTATTATGTTAAAGCTGGAATGACAGGAAAATGGGAGAATTGAAATAACCCATTTTTGAGTGTAAGAAACGGGAATGCGGAACAGATAGTCGAATACTCAGTTGAAAAATAAAATACTGTACCGAGTGCTTTTATTGTAATTCACGCACGCAGTTGTGGATTTTTTCATCCAGTAATAATAATAATAATAATAATAATAATAATAATAATAATAATAATAATAATAATTTCGTTAAGGCACCGACATTGAATCAAAGGCAGCGATGGACAGCAGATATTGTTGGATACTGAACACGGACACAAATGACGTTAAAACAACAATGAGAGACATTGCAGGAGAAGTAAAAATGCGTCGGATTCTGATGGCCGAATAATTAGCAATAAAAGCCGGACTTAATTTTAGCAGTCAAGTTACCAACGATGATAATAATAGGTCTTTGTTGTCCATTGGTCAGGACGCTCGGCTCGGCAAAGAGAGAGCAGTGTGATTCTTCACCGAAGCGCATAAATTAAAACACACTTTGCTTGTACTGTCTTAAGCACTGAATTATGTACCTGGTAGTTGGTAGTCTGTGGAGAAGGGCATGGGATAGAAAATTTGTTTCAGAATTTCAGAATACGGAGAGGATAATACCCAAAGCCACAAGCATGCTCGAAGGGCAAAAGGCGTTTCCTTTAAGAGGTGACTTCCAACCTTCAGTTACTGAATCGTGAATGAACTCCCCATGCAAAAAAACATCTCAAACATCCGCTACACTACTCTTACACGAAATGCTCACCAGCAACACGTCCCCCCCCTTCCACACACACACACACACACGCTGTGCCTGTATCATGCAGGCACTGTTGCGCTTCTTGGGTATATCCTTCCTTTCCAATCTTTTTCGAATCCATATACACAGAGCTAGGAAATGTGGGTATATTAATATATTTAATTATCTTCTAATTACTAATAATGGTTGGTACTAAAACTTTATGCCTCTGTTTATGGAAGATAAGAAATGCAAAGGTTACTGATTATTGAACAGTATTTATTTTGTATGGTGAACGTTTTTATCAGCATTTCATTTTGTGTTGGATATAGGTTAGTTTTTTTTTGTTTCTGCGGGAATACGTAGTGTAGCAACGTCAGTAATAGACTTTCAGTAAATTTACCGAACATCATTTATATACATAGTGTTGTATAATTTGTGGAGATACTTAAATTAACGAAAATCATATTTCTTTAATGGTAGATCTCATTTTAGTTTTCTGTAAAAGAAAACTATTGTGCAGGCTTTGTCTGTCCGTCCGCACTTTATTCTGTCTGCACTTTTTCTGTCCGCCCTCAGATCTTAAAAACTACTGAGGCTAGAGGGCTGCAAATTGGTATGTTGATCATCCACTCTCCAATCATCAAAAACACCAAATTGCAGCCCTCTAGCCTCAGGTAGTTTTTATTTTATTTAAGGTTGAAGTTAGCCATAATCGTGCCTATGGCAACGATATAGGATAGGCCACCACCGGCCCGTGGTTAAAGTTTAATGGGCCGCGGCTCATGTAGCATTATACCGAGACCACCGAAAGATAGATCTATTTTCGGTGGCCTTAATTTTACGCTGTAGCGGCCGCACAGAAAACTTGTTTCTAAAGAATACAGTCAGCTATATCCATATTTGACAACAAGAATTAAACCTCCAAGATGTCCATTTTTTTATTAACATTATTATTATTATTGCATGGAATCAGTTACATGCATTCACCCTTAGATTTTTTCTAAAGCCTCAGTCACAGTAGCTGCCTTTAGTATAATAAATTATTTGGTTTGACAGTTTTACTTACGCAGCATCCTCGTGCTCTGGTTCTAAAATTTATGATCGGCGGTTTTTACCAGCAGCCGGGGAAATATTTCGAGTTCTTGATAGCCACAATAGTGATAATAATTGTTGAAAACCATGCTAAATATAATAATAATAATAATAATTATTATTATTATTATTATTATTATTATTATTATTATTATTATTATTATTATTATTATTATTATTGGTGGTAATGGAAGTTACAATAATTACGTTTTGATTGATTTATTTTGTGAATACGATATCCCGGACATCTAATTTATAGAATAAAAAACTTAAAATGCATACAATTTTTATTCAGTAAACGGAAAGAGTTTCGACCATAATCAAATAAAAGATAAATGAATAAAAAAAAAATGAACTCAGCCGCGCCTCTTAATCATTGCGGTCTTTTTGGGAGATAAACTGACCGGCAGGTGGGCTTACTTTACGAGCTATAAAGAACGGGGATGAAACGGCAGATGGGCGAACATTACGATGTTATTGCCATTTATGCCAACGAATTCATGTCTGTAGCCAGTCAAGAGGAAAACAATTTTGTTTAGTTTTTAACCAGTTCAGTGCAAAAAAAAAAAAAAATGCAGGATTTTAACCCTTCCAATTTTGTTTAGTTTTAACCAGTTTAGTGGAAAAAATGTAGGGTTTTAAGCCTTCCAATTTTGTTTAGTTTTTAACCAGTCTAGTGCAAAAAAAATGCAGGATTTTAAGCCTTCGAATTTTTAGTTTTTAACCAGTTTAGTGCAAAAAAAAAAAAATGCAGGATTTTAAGCCTTCCAATTTTGTTTAGTTTTTAACCAGTGTAGTGCAAAAAAAAAAAAAATAATGCAAGATTTTAAGCCATCCAATTTTGTTTAGTTTTTGACCAGTCTAGTGCAAAAAAATGCAGGATTTTAAGCCTGCCAATATTGTTTAGTTTTTAACCAGCTTAGTGCAATAAAAAATGCCGGATTTTAAGCCTTCCAATTTTGTTTAATTTTTAGCGAGTTTAGTGCAAAAAAATGCAGGATTTTAAGCCTGCCAATTTTGTTTAGTGTTTAACCAGTCTAGTGCAAAAAATGTAGGATTTTAAGCCTGCCAATTTTGTTTAGTTTTTAACCAATCTAGTGCAAAAAATGCAGGATTTTAAGCCTGCCAATTTTGCTTAATTTTGAACCACGAATGGATGAGTTGGAATTGTTGATTGTTGATGAGTATGAATGAATGAGTTGGAATTGTTGATAAGTGGGATGAAGGAGTATGTTAGAATTGTTGATAAGCAGCATAAATGAATGAGTTGGGATTGTTGATAAGTAGGATGGAGTCAATTGGAATTGTTGATAAGTAGCACGAATGAGTTAGTTGGAATTTTTGAAAAGTAGCACGAATGAATAAGTCGGAATTCTTGATAAGTAGCATGAATGAATGAGTTGGAATTGTTGATAAGTAGCACGAATGAAGTGGGATAAGTAGCATCATTCAGATAGCCTTGGAATATCGGTATGAATTGAGTGGGTTCATTGATGATAAGTATCCCCGACAAGGTCTCCCCGTGTGAATCGATTTGGGAATTAATAAGTGGCCGCAGGAAGATAGTCACGAACTATTCGTTTAAGTGAACAGGAATAATTGGTGGTAAGTAGCCACCACAAAGCTACTCTTGAACTATTCATGAGTCGGTTGTAGTAATTGTTGGTAAGGTACAATTGTGATAAGTAGCCACATTTAGATGAACTGTGCGGATGAATAAGTCAGTATAATTAGTACAAATCTATTGGAATAATGAATGGTAATTAGCCACAGTAAAGATACTTGAGAACTGTTCATATGACTCAGTTGGAATAATTGGGTAACAGGCAATAATTGTTGTCAAGTAGCAACGATAAAATTCTCACGAACTTAATTGCAAAATATTCTTATGGGTAATTTAAAATAATTGGTGCCAATGAACTATGTATTTTTCTTATGAACTGGACGAAACAGCAATTGCTAATTTATCATCACTTATAGGTCTCGAGTTGGAGGGAGTTTGAACTCAAACGAGTAAGGCTAGTAAACTCAATCCGCGTTGAGTCATGTTTGAACTAATACGGGTAAAGGTCGGTGAAGTCAACCTGAGGACGGTATAATAGTGAGTCATATTTGAGTTGATGGGAGTAAGGATAGTGAATTCGATCTAGGCACTACGGGGAGACATGTTTGACCTCGGACGATTAAGTCTGGTGAACTCGCTTTTGTACCCTGGACACTTTCTGTTAGACAGGCGGGAAATGTACCTTTGGTATCAGGTATTAACCTCCTTTAAACAACAAAATTTGTTTTATAACCAATACGAAACCCTCATTTTGTTAAACATTGGTTGCAACCTGCCATAATTATTTATTTTTCATCAATTTATTAATTGTTGATTAATGATAGCAAGTGTCAACATTACTGTGTCTCTAATAGGAATGAGTGGAATGTATATTATATATAGTTTATCCATGAATCAATAAAAATCAGGTCGTCATGAACGGGGACCCAATGCAATGACATACTTTTCTGTAAGAAGTTTGGGGCTTCTCATGGTTTCTTGAAGTAAACTGGAATGTAGTTACGTAGAAATGCAATTATGAACAAAGGTCATTACGGAATGATAGATTATAAAAAAATGAAATCAAGGAAAGATAGAGTAAAAAAGATGAAATTATAGAATGAGTAAAAAAGATGAAATTGGGGAAAGATAGAGTATAAAAAAATGAAAGAGTATAAAAAATTAAATTGCGGAAAGATAGAGTATAAAAAAATTACACTACGGAAAGATGAGTATAAAAATGAAATTACGGAAAGGTAGAGTGTAAAGAAAGAAACAGGAATAGAAGTTCTTAGTGACAGTCAGAGGAACCATCGTCATTTGAATGCCTAATAAATAGACCCAAAACTCGAAAACAGTCGGACTGGGAACTAACTACATTTCTATCAATATGAGCCATCCCTGCTTCTTCCCACACCCAACAACAGATCCCCCTTCCCCTCCCCTCCCCCTTTTATTATGTTTCTCTTAGTTGATCGAGTTTCTATGGCGATTTCTATGGTGGTAGGGTCACCTCAAGTGCCTCGTATAGTAGCTTATCTGCGGGTGGAGACCATATAACTAATGTTATCGATCATTGGTTGTGCCGTAGGCTAGTCATCGTACAGTGGCTTCGTGTTAGTCTTGGGTTGAGTACCAATAACAGTTTACCAAGTAAGATCTTTACTGAACCATTCTCTCTCTCTCTCTCTCTCTCTCTCTCTCTCTCTCTCTCTCTCTCTCTCTCTCTCATATGAGTCTCATGGGAATGCAGAAGGTTTTAGGAACCCATTCCAGTGCTTGGAGATTAAGAGGAGGGAGTAATCAAACCATTAAAACTGCCATTCCAGGTTTCGGGTATTGAGTGCGAGATGTCGGGAATCGTTCCGTAAATTAGATAAATGGTTAATGAATGAGTGGTTCCTTGAAAAAACCACGAAAAAGGGAACTATATTATATATATATATATATATATATATATATACATATATATATATATATATATATATATATATATATATATATATATATATATATATATATATATATATATATATATATATATAGTATATGTGTGTGTGTGTGTATACATACACGAAATCCACATACAGTTTCAGAACGCCATTCTCCGTCTTCCACATTGAAGAAGGGGCATGACGCTCCGAAATTGTATGCAGATTTCTTATCTATCTATCTATCTATCTATCTCTCTGTATATATATATATATTTTTTTTCGTAATTTGTGGATTTTTTTTTCGAATTTAAAATTTCGATACTGGTTTGTTATCATGGTTCCATTAAGCGTTACTGCTTATGTTGTGAGCGAAAGTTGGTCGCCCCAGCAGGATAAAATGGTTGCACTTCTGAGGAAGATTTATGGAGATCGGTAGTGTCCTTGGGCTATGTAGTCCCCCTTTAAGGGGAACCACCACCTCCTTCAGCGGCAAGATAAACCAAGAGAAGTTTAAAAGTGGGACCTTTATTTCGGGTTACATTTTTGATAGTTAAACTCAGAATGATAAAATTGCATACATTTTCTCTTTTGACATCTTAACGGAGCCGAGAGAGAAAAGTACACCAACTATTTGTTTAGGTTACAGTTCTTAATATTTTAAAAATTTAAGAAAGGAAAAGGCAAGATAAACTAGGAAATGTGAAAGTGGAATATTTTTTGGGGGATAGATTGAGTGTGGCTAGATAACGCAGCAGGATGAAATTGCTTATTTTTTGTCTTTTGACATCTTAATGGAGACGAGAGAAAGAATAAACCAATCATTTGTTCAGTTTAGAGTTCTTAACAGTTACAAATGAAATGGAGAAAGAAAATGGCAAGATACAGTAGGAGAACTCAAGGTGGGACTTTTTATTTGGGGATCGATTATCGATCGTAAAGATTCAGAATGAAATTTCATCCATTTTTTCCTTTAAATCTTAACGGAGCTGAAAGAGAAAATTAAACTCACAATTTGTTCAATTCACAGATCTTAATATTTAAGAAAGAAATTAAAAAAAAAAGCTAGATATACCAGGGGAGGCAAAAGTGAGACTTTTGTTTTGGGCTAGATTTTGGATAGATACAAATCAGAACGATGAAATTGCTTTCATTTTTCTTTTTAAATCTTAACGGAACTGAAAGAAAAATACAAACAAACATTTTTTTAATTCACAGTTCTGAACATTTAAAAATGAAATGGAGAGAGAAACAAATAAAAAATGCACCGAAGTTTCTTCGGCGCAGTCGAGTTTTCAGTACAGTGTATAATGCTGTATGAATTCTCATCCGTGGCCCATGAAATTTTCAGCCTCGGCCCGTTGGTGGCCTGTGTTGTTGGCACCTATAGCTGTGCAAGACTCACTATCATGGCTAAATTTAACATCAAATAAAATAAAAACTACTGAGGCTGGAGGGCTGCAATTTGGTATGTTTGATGATTGGAGGTGGATGATCAACATACCAATTTGCAGCCCTCTAGCCTCAGTAGTTTTGAGATCTGAGAAAAGTGCGGACCGACAGACAAATAGCCATCTCCATAGTTTTCTTTACAGAAAAATAAAGGCAAGATAGAACAGGAGAGCTAAAATAGGACCTTTATTTTCGGTTAGATTCTTGAAAGATTAAAACTCAGAATGATAAAATTGCTTACATTTATCCTTTAAATCTTAACGGAGCTGAAAGAGAAATGTCAACTAACAGTTTGTTCAGTTCACAGTTCTTAATATTTAAGAAAGAATTGGAGAAAGAAAAGGGCAAGATAAACAGGAGAGCTAAAAGTGGAATTTTTATTTGGGTATCGATTATCGATTGATAAAAACTCATAATGATGGAATTGCTTACATTTTTTCTTTTGGAATCTTAGCGGAGCTGAAAGAGAAAAGTAAACGAACAATATGTTTAATTCACAGTTCTCAACATTTAAAAATGAAACGAAGAATGAAAAAATCAAGATAAACCTGGAGAACTGAAAGTGGAACTTTTTATTACTTTTCTGTAAAAGAGAACTGTAGTGCCGGCTTTGTCTGTCCGTCCGCCCTCAGATATTAAAAGGTACTGAGGCTAGAGGGCTGCAAATTGGTATGTTGATTATCCACCCTCCAATCATCAAACCTACTAAATTGCAGCCCTCAGGCCTCGGTAGTTTTGATTTTATTTGAGGTTAAAGTTAGCCATAATCATACTTCTGGCACCGCTCTAGGTACCAAAAACACAGGTCACCACCGGACCGTGGCTGAGTTTCATGGGCCGCGGATGAGTGTTTTATGGGCCGTGGCTGAAAGTCTCATACAGCATTACACGCCGCACAGAAAACTCGATTGCGCCGAAGAAACTTCGGCGGATTTTTTACTTATTTGTGGATCGATTTTCGATAGTAAAAATTTGGAATGATGGAATTGCTCTTATATTTCTTTCTAAATCGTAACGGAGCTGAAAGGGAAAAGTAAACTAATCGTCTTTTCATTTGACAGTTCTTAAGAATTAGGAAACAAGTAGAGAAAGTAAAAGACAATATGCTATAATCGTCATGTCAATTTATAATTCTAAAGCATTAAAAAATAAGTAGAGAAAGAAAAGGATGATTTGCTCTTTTGCATGCAATGTCTAGCTTGCAGCTTTTCCTCCCTCGACCGGAACATTCGACCTCGATATTGAAGCAACTCTTGAGCCTCTGGGTGATTGCAGAAGAGAGATTATGTTTATATAATAATGGACTGTGTAGAATATTTTATGCCTCGGTGCAGCGTTTTTCAGTCTCTCCCTTCTTTTGGTCTCCAGAATACTGAGAGGATTATTATTATTATTATTATTATTATTATTATTATTATTATTATTATTATTATTATTATTGGGCACTTTGATGTTAATGCATATTATTCGGAATCAGTTTTAGTTTTCTGTAAAAGAAAACTATTGTGTCGGCTTTGTCTGTCCGTCTGCACTTTATTCTCCGCACTTTTTCTCTCTGCACTTTTTCTGTCCGCCCTCGGATCTTAAAAACTGCTGAGGCTGGAGGGCTGCAAATTGGTGTTGATCACCCACCCTCCAATCATCAGACATATCAAACTGGAGCCCTCTAGCCTCAGTAGTTTTTATTTTATTCAAGGTTAAAGTTAGCCATAATCTTGCTTCTGGCAACGATATAAGATAGGCCACCACTGGGCCTTGGTTAAAGTTTCATGGGCCGCGGCTCATACAGCATTATACCGAGACCACCGAAAGACAGATCTATTTTCGATGGCATTGAGTATAAGCTGCAGCGGCTGTACAGAAAACTCGATTGCCCTGAAGAAACTTCGGCGCATTTTTTAGTTGTCTGACGCGTTGCTGACTTAATTCTATTTATTGTCTTGAGTTTCATAATTATAAAAGTACTTATAAGGAAAGACGTGCAGGCTTTTACCCTGATCTAATATTTATTTTTCTTCATTTGACGAAGCTTTTCTTTACTTGACGAAATTGGTCAATTTGCCTGTATAAGACAACAGATGAGGTATGCCTTTACGGGAAAAATCTGGGAAATGTATCTTCATTTCTCAAAATGCAAGCACAGTTATTGGACGAAACTGGTGACGCTGTGTTTATTTGGCAACTTTAATTGACAAAACTGTCGAAATTGTCTCTGTTTGGAAGAATTGGATATTCCCAGATGAAAAAGCATCCTCTGCTGGGCACAAGATGCGGTTAATTAAATATTTCCTGGGCTCTCTCTCTCTCTCTCTCTCTCTCTCTCTCTCTCTCTCTCTCTCTCTCTCTCTCTCTCTCTCTCTCTCTGAACAATAACCGAAGAACCCTTAATAACAGTATCTTAAGTCGGGATGTTTTAGTGAATAATGAGCGAAGACACCTGTAACTGAATGAAGTTTTATTATTATTATTATTATTATTATTATTATTATTATTATTAGAAGGGAGAAGACCCTCTTTGAGGCAAGTTTTGTTGAATAAAATGGCTGTATTATGCGAATTGATTTTATACTGAGTTTTCTCAATTCTTCTAATAATTCGCTTTTCTTGCACATCAATATTAGTCAATAATTGAACAATGTTCATATTTGGATGGATAAAACACCGTAGTTCTTACAGCAGAAATTCTTTATTTTAACCATTACAGCATTATTATTATTATTATTATTATTATTATTATTATTATTATTATTATTATTATTATTATTATTATTAATGCGTACTTGAACAAGACCACTGAATCACGTGGGTAGACTCCTGTAAGGCTTTTTCAAAGGATTTGTTCTCCGGTGAGTTAAAGAGGTTGGACAGCCAAATAGGGAGAGATCAAAAGAAACGGATGGAAAGTACAAGGCAGAGAGGAATACACCTTGGGTCGAATGGACGACGCGGACTTAAGAGTGTATGAAGAACTGAAGATTAGAGAGTGGTGAAATAAAAAGCACTTGGGCGGTCCACAGCGGTGTGGGAGTGGGGATCACCTGTGTAACTG
Source organism: Macrobrachium rosenbergii (assembly GCF_040412425.1). Taxonomy (NCBI): domain Eukaryota; kingdom Metazoa; phylum Arthropoda; class Malacostraca; order Decapoda; family Palaemonidae; genus Macrobrachium; species Macrobrachium rosenbergii. The sequence continues at coordinate 29,038,243 of NC_089759.1, forward strand.
GATCCTGGAACGCGTCCCGAACGGGTCTGCAGGTGTAACCCGACGAGACCTGAGGGATCGGAAGAAAACCTGAAGTAATTCCCACGATTATTGATTTTCTGTCTCCCGATGGTTCACCTTCTAACCTTTTGCAACTTGCAGGAGTTACCCCTCTTCCCCCTTCCTCTTCGTGCGTTTTCTTTTAATTCTTCTTGTTGAGTGATTTAATGCAGTGCTTTTGGTTGGTGGGTGGGTTGGTGGTCATATGATTGTACTGAGGGTGCCAAAGTATGGTTAAATATTCGTGATTAATAATAAAGCATTTTGTCTCTCATTTACAATATTACCTGTATTCGCTGTATTGTGCAAGTTCTCTCTCTCTCTCTCTCTCTCTCTCTCTCTCTCTCTCTCTCTCTCTCTCTCTCTCTCTCTCTCTCTCTCTCATTTTTATTACCGCATTAGGCATAACTTGGTTTTTTGTGTGTATTTATGAACAGAATTGAAATTCCACATACAATTTTACATTTCGAAAATTTTAGTTCCTGTACGTACCAGATAGAGTTCAATAGATACGTGTATATACATATGTATATGTATATACAGTATATATATATATATATATATATATATATATATATATATATATATATATATATATATATATATATATACAGAGAGAGAGAGAGAGAGAGAGAGAGAGAGAGAGAGAGAGAGAGAGCGTCTTTTGAATTACTGTTTATGAACAAGGAAGTAGTGACGTTTCATCCGGAAGGAAATCGCCCTTTGACCTTTGAACGTGCCTGCATTGCTACTAAAGTCAACACACCAACCGCTATGGAGGTCTCGGTACTGTATGTTGAAATGTTGAAAAATGGGTTTTAATGTGATGGCGGCAGTTCCTTCATGTATTTGTTGTTTGAATGTTGTTCTGGTCA
>NC_089759.1:29044156-29046656 GCF_040412425.1 Macrobrachium rosenbergii
TCAGCTCTTTGACACGGTTCTTCTCACAGAATTCGTATGATTTTGCCATGCGTCATATTTGGTGTTATTCATCGAGCTGAGAGAGAGAGAGAGAGAGAGAGAGAGAGAGAGAGAGAGAGAGAGAGAGATTACGTAGTCGAACCCCTCCCCCATGTGGATCCGATCTTTTTTTTATTCCAACTAGCCGCTGATTGCTATGGCGTCGACTCCCATTTCCGAATTGGATTCAGTGTGCATGTATGTGTGTGTGTGTGAGAGAGAGAGAGAGAGAGAGAGATTTCGTTGTCGAACTTCTCCCCTATGTGGATTCGATCATTTTTTCCCAGCTAGTCACTAATAGCCACCATGTGGACTGAGACTTCCAAATTAAATTCGACGAGAGAGAGAGAGAGAGAGAGATACGTAGTCGAATCCCTCCCCTCATGTGGTTTCGATTTTTTTTTTTTTTTTTTTTTGTCCAACCAGTCACTGATTACCATGATGTCGACTCAGACTTCCGAATTGGGTTCGACGCTCCAGATCGACTTTGAATGGCACCCATGTATTAGTGTCGTAGAGCTGACCCGTGGCATCCCATCGTGTTCATTAGGAATGGGATTTAGGAAACAGTTATAGTCTTAGAATTTATTTACAGTCAGCATAACCTGTCGGTTCCAGTATCAGGTCCTTAGACCAGGCATTAATACTGTGTAGAAGAGGCCACACAACATGTAAGCAGCAATAGTGTACAGAGCATAATGTCAGTGTGTATGATTAATTATATATACATATATATATATATATATATATATATATATATATATATATATATATATATATATCTTCTAGAAATTGCGATGGATTTGTAAGTGTGCAATGTACTTTTATAGCTTTCGAGTTGGCACAGAAGTGATGGTTGTGAAAATTAATTTTTTTTGTATGAAATATCGTTCTCCGAACTGAATATGTATGCATGTATGTATAAAAATATATATAAATATATTTTTATGCATACATGCATACATATTCAGTTCGAGAACGATAATTCTAAAAATATTTATATATATATATATATATATATATATATATATATAGAGAGAGAGAGAGAGAGAGAGAGAGAGAGAGAGAGAGAGAGAGAGAGAGAGAGTATAATTGTGTTTTAGGAAGTGGTTTAATGAAGTTTCATTATGCTTTCCGTGTAGAGAAATGACTTTTCTGTGAATCTTAGTGAGGCTCCGCAAATCGTGTTGATTTATGCTCATTGTTAATTACATTTCGGTGTATTTCTGAGGTATGTTTTTATATTATTATTTTACGTTGCTGGGTGCATCTGATGGATGATTGGTTATTATTACTGCTATTGTGTCGATTTTCGTTCTTGTGAATAATTGTGATTTATTAAGGTCATCAGCCGTTGTTGGTTGTTTTAATTTTATTACTTTTGTTTGTAGCTTGTGGCTTAAACTGCTAGAGTTATTGTATGTTACTAGTGTACCTTTCCTGTCGAAAATGAAGTGCTGTACATTTCCCGTTAGCTATGGTAGCAAAAGTAGAGTAATATAACAGTTTCAACGCACTTACAATATATCAGGTACATAATGTTTCTCTATTTTTCTCGTTTAGGAGTTTGTGATTGTCAAACGGGAGTGTATTTCCCGTAGATTTTCTTGGCTCTGTAAGAAAAAGACATTGGTGCTCATTGCGCTCTCTCTCTCTCTCTCTCTCTCTCTCTCTCTCTCTCTCTCTCTCTCTCTCTCTCTCTCTCTCTCTCTCTAAATATATATATATATATATATATATATATATATATATATATATATATATATATATATATATATATACATATATATATATAATATTGTCATAGGTTTTGAAAGAGCCATTTGTTACCTACTGAACATCCCCTCCAAAGCACCGCCAATGGCCGCTGTAAAATTAATGAATTTTGACAGATAATCCCTGGGGAAGGAGAGAGGAGAGAGAGAGAGAGAGAGAGAGAGAGAGAGAGAGAGAGAGAGATTCCCTTATTTGTCATTCAGGTGTTCACATGCCTCCAAAACAGAAGTATCATTTCTCTGTGAAAGTTACCATTTGTTGCGTTACAAAAGGGCTTCGGGTTGGTGTCAGTTGAACGCCTGGCTGGAAGCATTTATAATTAAACCTCTATGTCCTGGGGACGTTACATACCGGTCAGAAGCTCAGGCCGGTGCACCTTCGTTCTGTATACCTACCTATTTGGGATTAGTAGCCAGAGAAATTGGAATTCATAATTGTGTAGACTGGACACACACACATACATATACTATATATACATATATATATATGTATATATTATATAATGTATGTATGTATGTATACACGTATATATTATATAATATTGTATGTTATCTACTCTATTCCCAAATACCGTCAATGGCCGCTTTAGAATGAATGACTTTTGAAAGGCACTCTCCTGGGAAGGGAAAAGTCGATAAACGTATTTGAATGGTTATCCCTATTTCAGTGACGGCGAGAGAGAGAG
>NC_089759.1:29049156-29111656 GCF_040412425.1 Macrobrachium rosenbergii
AGGTAATTGAGATAGTTAAGTGAAAACTGTTTAGTATTTTTTCTTCAGAGTGGATTAAACAGAGTTACCTGGACAACACAAACGTATATATTTATATATATATATATATATATATATTTATATATATATTATATATATTATGATATTTATTTATATATGTATATATACATATACACTACACACACACACACACATATATATATATATATGTGTATGTATATATATATATATATATATATATATATATATATATATATATATATATATTTATATTATATATATATATATATATATATATATATATATAATCATATATATATATCACTTTCGGCCCATGTACAGTAGAATAGTTTCTTATGTTACTCCTTTATATCGTTCGACCTGACACAGTCGTGATTATAATCGTCTTCGTTGGTATAAGTAATAGTATTTTTTATGGGATGGTTATTAGGTGAAAAAAAATCACGACATAAAGATATGAAAAATCAATAGTAAATTGTTTCTCTTAGCTAACCTGACACAGACACCTATAAATGTTTGTTAGTTTGAACCGTAGTATTTTGCACAATTCTTCTCTCTGTTTTATAAAAAAAAAAAAAAAAGTTGAAGGGAATAACGTCCAGACTACGATGACAACGCAGGTCCCCTTCCAAACTTTATAAATATTTACTTGACGGAGTCCGAGAGTTTATAGAGGGGGCCTTCGAACAGGAGCCAACTCTTGTTCAGTTTATCTCGAATCGAGGAAACAGATTTATAATTTTTTAGAAACATCAGTGAGAGTGTTTCTTTATATTCAAGTGTGTGCTTCGAAATTGTCTTAACTGCTCGACATCTCATGCGTAGGGATTTAAATCCAAAATATTGACTACACAACTACGAAAATCACTAACACGAATGAAAGTCTTGTCAAAGTTTTAATCTCATGCATGTAATGTAAACTAATGCATCGTCTTATTAAGTCAACGTGATGAAGGTCTAGTCACTGTTTTAAAACCGAATTTATAATGTATGTAAACACTGTTTACGGAATGTAATCCTGACTAGTGCTTTAATGTCGACTTCGTGATTTATGCCAACAATCTGTCAGATTCATTTAACTTAATGAAGACACAGTCAGTGTTATAAAACCGAGTACGGACAGTACAACTACTTCCTCGCATATCAGATAAAAATGATGTTGAATGTATGTTTTTTTTTTATTTCTAGTTCTCATTTCTATTTTCGGTATCCTATTATTTTATGCTTTTAGAAGCTGCTTATTATACGGACACTTATAATAGGTTTTCTTTCACCGGTTTTCCTTTATGTGTCTTGATTCCAGGAACGTGACTCAGCCTTTTTTTTTATTATACTCTGGTTCATGAATTAATTCAGCATAATGAAGGTCCAGTCAGTGTATTAATGTCGAGTGCTTAATATATACAAACTTTCCATATTTTTATCCAGTAGGAATAAAGTTAGGCATATGTTGTTTTCGTTTTCAACTTTATGCTTTTGAATTTATATATATATATATATATGTTTCCTTTATGTTTTTGTATATATATATATATATATGTATATATATATATATATATATATATATATATATATATATATATTTTTTTTATATAAATTCCAAAAATATGTGAATTGTGTGTTTATTGTGTTTGTGTGTGTGTATGTCATGTGTTTGTGTATATATATATATATATATATATATATATATATATATACATATATATATATATATATATATATATATATATATATATATATATATATATATATATATATATATATATATATATATTCATTTATCTAATTTATTTATTTATTTATTTCCATGAAGCAGGAATAAACTTCCCCTCAAATTCTCATGTCTGAGTCTTAGTCCAGCGAACGTTTTCCACCGTCTTTTTATTTATGATTTTCCTTCCTGAATTTTCGAAGCCGTTTTTCCGCTGCTTTTACAAGGTAATAAAGAAGAAGAGAAAGAAGAAAAAAAATGAAGTCTCCGCGAACCCCGTCACTTTTCCAGATAGTTTCACGGCTTCTGTGGGAAATACGAGTCGCTTAACGTCACTGCCCTGGGAAATCAAAATATAAGACGTTTGGGGATTTTTTAGAAACCCGTTTTTTTTTAAACGTCGGGTTTCTATATTTTGCGGACTAATTCCGGATACTTTTTGTTTTTAATTCCTCACACACACATATATATGTATACGAGTATATATATATATATTCGCATATATGTTTTTTATATATATTATATATATATATATATATATATATATATATATATATAAATAAAATATACGTGTATAAATGTATATATATGTATATATATATATATAATATATCTATATATCATATATATTTATATGTATATATATATATATATATATATATATATATATATATATATATATATATATATATATATATATATATATATATATATATATATATATATATATATATATATATATATATATATATAGAGAGAGAGAGAGAGAGAGAGAGAGAGAGAGAGAGAGAGAGAGAGATATGTATATAGTGTGTGTGCGTGTGTCTCTATTTTAATGCTTTATGTAGTTTTTTGTACCCTCAAGTCTTTTGCTGAATTTTTTTTTTTATCTTTTCTTCGATTTTTGTTTTCAACCCTTTGAACTTTATCTATTTTCAGCTCTGATGTTTATTGTTTTTTCAAACCGTCTTCCGGTTTTTAACTCAACCTCAGTTTTTTTTTTGTAGTATGTAACTTGATTTATTTTTAATGTTTCAAAGAGTTATTTTTTGTGTTTTTTAAAGCTATTTTATTCAGAGCGCCAGTTTTTTTTTTTTTTTTTACTCTCGACTTAGGTTGTTTTCAATAAAAAGTTTTCACTTTTGTTCTCTTACTTCAGCTTAGACTTTTCTCACCCCTAACGTAAATGTTTTACAGTTATTTTATTTTTTAACGCTGCAGATTTTTTCTCCTGTGACAAAATACTTGCTTGTTTTAGTTTTCTGTAACAGAAAACTACTGAGATGGCTATTTGTCCGTCCGTCCGCACTTTTTCTGTCCGCCCTCAGATCTTAAAAACTACTGAGGCTAGAGGGCTGTAAATTGGCATGTTGATCATCCATCCTCCAATCATCAAACATACCAGATTGCAACCCTCTTTCCTCAGTAGTTTTTATTTTATTTAAGGTTAAACTTAGCCATGATCGTACGTCTGGCACCGCTATAGGTGCCGACAACACAGGCTGAGAGTTTTGTACTTGATTATACGCTGCACAGAAAACTCGATTACGCCGAAGAAACTTGGGTGCAATTTTTACTTGTTTATATTCGTTTTTAGCGTTTTAAGTTTTAGTTTTTACTGAACTTCAGTTTTACTCATATTTTCATATTTTTATTTGTTTACTCCTGACTTCGATATTTTGAAATTTATGTTCTCCTAATTTCAGTCTTCATTTCAAGATTTTTCTTGGCTAATCCTTAACATCATCATGATGCGTGAAGTCTAAAGTAAAACATCACGTACGCACAAGTTTCATTAAATAGCTTTAATGTTGCTTTATAAAGTGTGTTAAAGAGACTCTTCATTTAGCGTAAGACGTAAAGAAATAGGTTCTTCATTGAACATGAGACTTGAAGAACTATTTTCTTCATATAAGATAAAAAGAAATATGTTCGTATAACATAAGACGTGACGATATGTGTTCTTCCCATACCGTAATGCATGGGAAAATATGTTCTTCAAATAACATAAGAAGAAATATGTTCTTATAACATAGCACAAGAAGAAATATGTTCATATAACATGAGACATGAAGAAATATGTTTAAATAGACTAATATGTGAAGAAATATGTTCTTAATCTACCGTAAGACATGGAGAAATATGTTCTTCATATAACATGAGACATGGAGAAATATGTTCTTCATTCAGAATAAGGCTTGAAAAAATGTGTTCTTCATATAAGATAAGAAGAAATATGTTCGTATAACATAAGACATGAAATGTGTTCTTCTATACCATAATGCGTGGGAAAATATGTTCTTCAAATAACATAAGACAAGAAGAGATATGTTCATATAACATAAGACTATGATGAAAAATGTTCTCCCTGTAACATAAGACACAGACAAATATTTCTATCATATAACAAAACCTGGACAAATATGTTCACATAACATAAGACACGGGGAAGAATGTTCTTCCTGTAGCAAAACATGGACAGACATGTCCTTCATATAACGTAAAACATGAAGTAATGTGTTCTTCGGAGAAATATGTCCTTTATAACATTGACGTGAAGAAAATGTTCTTCATATAACATAAAACAGACAAATATGTTCTTCATACAACATAAAACACTGGACAAATATGTTCTTCATAACATAAAACACGGAGAAATATGTTCTTCATATAACATAAAACATGGACAGACATGTCCTTCATATAACATAAAACATGAAGTAATATGTTCTTCATATAACATAAGACACGGAGAAATGTGTCCTTCATATAACATAAGACATGAAGAAATATGTTCTTCATATAACATAAAACACGGAGAAATATGTTCTTCATATAACATAAAACACGGAGAAATATGTTCTTCATATAACATAAAACACGGAGAAATATGTTCTTCATATAAAATAAAACACGGAGAAACATGTTCTTCATATAACATAAGACATGAAGAAATATGTACTTCACATAACATAAGTCATGGACAGATATGTTCTTCTCAAAACATAAGTCATGAAGAAATATGTTCTTCACATAACATAAGTCATGGACAGATATGTTCTTCACAAAACATAAGTCATGGAGAAGTATGTTCTTCATATAACATAAGTCATGAAGAAATATGTTCCTCACATAACATAAGTCATGGAGAAATATGTTCCTCACATAACATAAGTCATGAAGAAATATATTCTTCACAAAACATAAGTCATGGAGAAATATGTTTATTCTTAAAGAACATTTCGAGGTAAACTTCAGAAGAGTCCCGCTCGAAGAACGGCCTCTCTCATTCCCCGATGTTTATCTCGAAGGCCTTTGGTTACATCGTCATACATCCGGCAAGGAAGTCTTGTTTTTGGCTCAGTTTGTTTGTTTGTGGTTTTGTTAGAAGGGCCACTCAAAAATTTATTTGCGGGTTTTTACGTGAACGTTATCTTAGGTGAGGAATAGAATTTCGGCCCTTACCTGCAACCGCCTTTCATTCCTTTTACTGCACCTCCATTCATATTCTCTTTCTTCCATCCTACTTTCCACCCTCTCCTAACAATTGTTCCATAGTGCAACTGCGAGCTCTTCCTCCTGTTACACCTTTTAAACCTTCTTTTCTTTCAGTTTGCCTTTCAGCGCTGAATGCCCTCGTAGGTCCCAGCGCTTGGCATATGGCTCAAATTTTATATTCCAGTTTTATAAATAGATTTTGAGAGAGATACGAATAGTCAGTTTTGGGGAGAATGGACCTTCTTAATGGCAAATTGCTTAGCTTTAGCGTAGGTTTGCAATTTCCGAGATTGTTTAAAAGGATGCCTTTGATTTTTGATATTATAATCCCTCTTAAGTTTAACACTTTAAGTTCATGGTATGCAATTTTTGTTATGATAGGTTTTCCTTTATTGTTACGAATTGATATTTTGATAAAATCAATGCTTATTTATTTTTGTGCAGTAAGATTTTACTAATGAAGTATTTCTTTGGATTATGTTTCTGCTTTCTTTGATTTATAGTTGATTGTAAGGAATAGACGCTTCGGTTGATGCGATTACAGTATTTATTCATGGACAGTACTTGGATTACACGTTGCTTTGGTTTTTACTAAAATTTGTAATTTATTTCTGGTAATGTACAATTTTTGTCGATTTTTAAAAGATGGTCATTACCTTCTAGACCATTTTCAATATTGGTAACACTCGCATATGGCTCCTAGCATTAATATTAAGCAGATACATTTCATTACAGAACGATTATTACTACAGGAATTATGGTTTTACTCTCTGCATCCGTGTACTGAGTTTTGTGTGTTAAGAGGCGGTTGTACAGTTTCCTTTGGTCTCTCTCTCTCTCTCTCTCTCTCTCTCTCTCTCTCTCTCTCTCTCCTTGCAGTCCTGGGCTAGATAATGGAACTGGGTTGATTAACATAGAAAAAATATGTCACCCTACTGTGTTGTATTGCCTGTCAATAACATTCTTTGCTTAGTGGGATAATGTTGATAACGATGTGTCAATTTGCAAACGTTGGTACGTCTGTCAGATTGTTTTATACTGTATTTTATATTCACGAGCTATATAATCTTTAATTTATTTGATTGCAAATACGTTTTTCCTATTGAAGGGAAGGGAAATTACCCTAAATTACACCGAATAACACCGATTACGTAAAATACCGGTGATGATGTTTAAAGTAACACTTATATGACCAATTTCCTAATCCAGTCAGAATCATGATACAACTTGTCGCCGAAGTTGGCAGGACCATCCACTACATACAATGTATATCTCTGGTAGAAATATGGCGTAGCTGTGAAGAAACGTAGCTAAACGTGTATGTAAGTTACAGGCAGGTTAAAAATAGACTTGAAGAATGCTCATCCAGATAAAACAAAACAAACTATCACTTCAAAGGCAAGAAATCCATTTATTACTGGAGTGAGCAAAGCACTTCTAACTCATGCCTTGCAGCAAGAACCGCAAGACAGTACAAATATTATTCCGTCTCGTGTGAAAGACGCGGTTATCTCTCTCTCTCTCTCTCTCTCTCTCTCTCTCTCGTATCGGAAAGAAACTACATGGTCCTGCTTTGTCAGTAAACCAGTATGCTTTAGTTGACCTAATCTGTGAATTATTTACCTGGTGGTTCGTCAACTGTTCTGGGTTGCAGGAGGAGGGGCGACGTTTTAATGAAAAAACATAAGTGACCTGTATGAATCTCTCTCTCTCTCTCTCTCTCTCTCTCTCTCTCTCTCTCTCTCTCTCTCAGGATTCCCGTCACCAACTTCGAGACTTGGTGGGGCCTCTTACTTTATTTTCTCTGCTGACGACAACTACCGCCATCAATAGCTTGTTCAGAAATGCTTGACTCGTAGTAGGCAGAGGTGCCTCGTGTCTATGTCCCCATCTATATTAGGCATCGGAGCTCCGGAAGAACCCAACCAAAATTTGCCCGATGCCACTTGACCGCTACGGAAATACTTTTTCACGCGGCGAGTAGGCGCCGGGAGATGGAATTTATCTATAGAAATTCTCTTCTCTTGTACCTATAAATAAAAGTACGGTCATAGGTCTCTCTCTCTCTCTCTCTCTCTCTCTCTCTCTCTCTCTCTCTCTCTCTTTCGGTGTTAGTATTCTTATTTTTGGTTTTCCTTCTACTTCCCTTATAGTTTTCTCACTAACTGTTCCTCATCTCAGCCAGCTGGCCAGTTCTAAAGCACGTTTATCTCCCTCTCTCTCTCTCTCTCTCTCTCTCTCTCTCTCTCTCTCTCTCTCTGGGTGCTAGCATTCTTATTAATGGTCTTCCTTCTGCTTTCTTATAAATACAGCTTTTCTCACTAACCGTTCCTCATCTCACCAATTGGCCAATTCTAGAGCAGGTTTATTCTCTCTCTCTCTCTCTCTCTCTCTCTCTCTCTCTCTCTCTCTCTCTCTCTCTCTCTCTCTCTCTCTCTCTGTGTGTGTGTGTGTGTGTGTTAGCTCTCTTAAACGTCTTCCTTTTCCTACTTTCATATAAATATAGCTTTTCTGGCTAACTGTTCCTCAACCAGTTTATCCTCTCTCTCTCTCTCTCTCTCTCTCTCTCTCTCTCTCTCTCTCTCTCTCTCTCTCTCTCTGTTTGTGTGTCAGCACTCATATTGATGGTCTTCCTTCTGCTTTCTTATAAATGTAGCTTTTCTCACCAACTCTTCCTCATCTCAACCAATCGGCCAATTTTAGAGCAGGTTTATTCTCTCTCTCTCTCTCTCTCTCTCTCTCTCTCTCTCTCTCTCTCTCTCTCTCTCTCTCAGCATTCTGAAACGTTTTCCTTTCCCACTTCCAAATAAATATAGCTTTTCTCACCAGCTGTTCCTCATCTCATACAATTGGCTTTTTCTAGAGGAGGTTTATCCTATTATTATTATTATTATTATTATTATTATTATTATTATTATTATTATTATTATTATTATTATTATTATTATACTGGTATACAAAGAGGGACTGACCTCGTTTTGCCCCGAAAAACATTTTGCAAAGCAGATTGTAACTAAGTCGGGCGATGATTCTCTTTTCATTCCCAACGCAAAATACCCTGCGTTCCCTCATTTATATTCTTGCCTGATATCCGCTTAACTGTTGGTTTTAATTCAGGTGACGAAGGTGATTTCTCACTCGCACTGAACTGACACCCTTTCTTCCCCGCCTATCAAGTGGATCTTTTTTTTTTTATTGTATAGTTGGGTGTATTTTGTAGTTGTTGCTCTGTAATCAGTTTGCTTACTGTGTGTCGAGGGGTTGGGTAGATTTAGGTGTTATTAGAGGCTGAGGAGCAAGCAAGCGCACCCATGTAATGTTTTAAGAATTATTAAACTTGTAAATCTCATGTGGATGAACGAATGATTATTTTCTGCACATCTATATATATATATATATATATATATATATATATATATATATATATATATATATATATATATATATATATATATATATATATATATTATATATTTATATATATATTATTTTATATATATATATATATATATATATATATATATATATATATATATATATATATATATATATTGTGTGTGTGATGAACGAATGATTATTTTCTACATTTTTATATATATATATATATATATATATATATGTGTGTGTGTGTGTGTGTGTGTGTGTGTGTTTGTTTTCTTCTTTCTCCTGTAAGGTGAAAGTATCCGGCAAATGCTCACTTTTATGTTCAGAAGATGCACAATGGATTTTTGAGAAATCTGACCCCCAAAGAAAATGAGATCGTGACCGACGCTGGTGAGATTAGACCGGACCGATGCGTAGGTTACTACAAACCTCACGGCGTCAGAGTGGGGCAAAGTAATTAATGAGAGCCACGTGTACGACAGCAACGGAGAAGATCTCTCATTCAGTATCTGCATCGGTCATGTAACTGAAGAGGCGTGACTTAAAGATTAACTGCTCGAATCCTGTTCTCTTTGACATGAGGTGGCGATGGTGCGCGCGAGGGTGAACTTTGTTATTTCCTCTTCGGAGAAATTTTCTAATATTTAAGGTCAGTAGGATGTGGGGAGCTCTTTCGGGTATAATATAGTATCCTTCCATTTCCTCACACGATTTATGAAAATTAAGTGTCTCCCCTCTCTCTCTCTCTCTCTCTCTCTCTCTCTCTCTCTCTCTCTCTAGTTCCTCGTTGGACGGGTCGGTAGCGTTTTCGGCTAGCACTCTGCTGAGCCCGCGTTCGATTCTCCGGCCGGCCAATGAATAATTAGAGGAAATTATTTCTGGTGATAGAAATTCATTTCTCGCTGTAATGTGGTTCGGATTCCACAATAAGCTGTAGGTCCCGTTGCTAGGTAACCAATAGGTTAATCAGCTCAGTGGTCTGGTTAAACTAAGGTATACTTAGCTTTTCTTTCTCTCTCTTTCTCTCTCTCTCTCCCTATGATGAAGCGAAGGCGCGAAAACGGCATAAATTATTAATTGACGGTTGTAGTAATTAGTGACATCAGCGGCCTCACCCGCGTATTAATAAATGAAGATTATGGTAATTGCCCTTTTGGTGTAGTTTAATGATAACAGCTCGTGCTGAATATTGCGTTAGATCTGGTTAAAATCGTAGGCTTGGCTGACTGCTGTACTAGAGCAGGATATAATTAGTAGGCTATTCTGATTATTTTTTTCTAGTGTACTATAATGATATTTATGGAGGAGGTTGATCTTTTTTTCAGCTGCTCTTCTGAAGATTAAACTAGAATGACATATCGCTCTTTTAGGGTAATGTAGTTAATGCGGAATGCTTCGTAGGTTAATTATTAGACTTCAAAATGTCGGAAAGAAGACTAATGATTATAGTTTATAGTGAATGTATGCACTGAAAGCTGTCTTGATGCAGACTAACTGGTTGAGTTTTGGCAGAGTGCTGCCACTGTAGACAAATACTTGCAATTTTGTTGAATGGTATCGAGCATAACACTGTGATTGTGTTGAATGCTTTGTTAGTTCGAGTTAATCATTGCAAATTGTACTGAATACTGTATATGCGGATCCAGTCGTTTTTTGCCGATTAGTTTCTGCCAAATGCTGCCTAGATATTCGGTTAATAATTGCACATAAGAATGATTGCAATGTTGATTGTTGTAACGTAGGTCGTCGATAAATGCAAATTAGAGTTCCTGTGCAGTTAGAATGTAGGTTAGTAATAGCACATCAGGACAGTCGCTGTGTCGAATGCTGTTTTAATATAGGGTAATAATTGCATATTAAGATGATCGTAAAGAAGACTGATTTCGCTGAACTTGCAGATGAATTTAAATCCATTGAACATGTGAATTATAAAGATAATTAATAAACCATTTAAACTTTCTTTTTTTTCCCAGTCACGTTGCGTTGTATACGTAAACGTAATTGCAATAGCTGTTTTGTTTATGAATATAATTGCTTTTGTAAAATTCAGGCAATGATGTTTTCATGTGATTCCATGAAGCAGGTAGTCTGTCCCCTTTAAATATACAGTACCGGTACTTTGCTGGGTACGATCTGATATTGGAATTGTTTGTTACTTTTATGATTTATGGTTCTCTCTCTCTCTCTCTCTCTCTCTCTCTCTCTCTCTCTCTCTCTCTCTCTCTCTCTCTCTCTCTCTCTCTACATACACACACACATATATGTATATATATGTGTGTGTGTTTATATGGATATATATGTGTATAAGTACGTAGTATATATGTATATATACATATATATTTATATCACTATCTCTCTCTATCTATCTATCTATCTATCTATCTATCTATCTATCCATCCATCCAAACTCAGATTAATAAAACAGTATTCACTATACCCGAATACTAAGCCCACAGTGGGAGTAATAGTACCAAAAACTAAGACAATGTGCAAAATTAATCCAAGGGGGTAAATAAGCCCTGGAAAAAAAAAAATCCTTAATTTTAATACATAATAAGACAGACAGAAATGACACCTGAACCTCCTAAATACACCAAACAAATGAACGACTAACACCCTTACATAATAAGAAAATACGCATACTAATACGCCAAACAAATAAACGACTAACACCCTTACATAATAAGAAAATACGCATACTGTTAATGACAGAACTCAACACACGTACATTCAGTAAGGATGGGGTCCAGAAAGGAGGAGATAGAATGAAAAGGGAGAACAGTCTATCAAATACATGCTAAACCCTAAACGGATAAACTGGCCAGATAATTATTAATTCTCATCAGATAGAATGAGTCCACAAGTTTAACTTCGGGAACTTCTCAAAGACCCGAGGTGTCGCTACAAGCAGAGCTGAGATCCCAGTTAAAGTTTATAGCCGTGATCGAAAAATCATATATATAACGCCGTGATCCGCAATAAATAGGTGTACGTACCGTACCGTGGCACAGAGCCCCCCCCCTCGGCTTTATAACTGGGAAGGGTGGCGAAGAGCGGAAACAGAAAAGGATCCGCGCACTTCCAAAAATCCAAAAACGGAAGTCGGATGATTCAATAATTATATCCAGAGGACAGCAGCAGCAATATATATATCTCCGGAACACCGTTTTAGCGTTGGCCCGGAATACAGACGAACGTTACCCATGAAGGCGCTGCTGAAAACCCCTGGGAAAGGGGTGTGGGATGATTCACGCCTACTCCAACCATGGAAAACAAAAACATCGGTTAAAAGCAAGAAAAAACAACTGGACTATCGAGGAGGAGGAGGAGGCGACGAAAATTAACTGAGTAAACGAATTATAAAAATTAAACTTAACGCTAAAGTGACTGGTTTCAAAACTTTAATAAATGCATATGTACATATACACACACACACACACACACATATATATATATATATATATATATATATATATATATATATATATATATATATATATATATATATATATAGATAGAGATATAGATATATATATATATATATATATATATATATATATATATATATATATATATATATATATTATATATATATATATATATATTATATTTTTGCCTTAGATGGTATAGTTC
Source organism: Macrobrachium rosenbergii (assembly GCF_040412425.1). Lineage (NCBI taxonomy): Eukaryota > Metazoa > Arthropoda > Malacostraca > Decapoda > Palaemonidae > Macrobrachium > Macrobrachium rosenbergii. The sequence continues at coordinate 29,061,404 of NC_089759.1, forward strand.
CAGACATTGTTAGTCTAACCTTCCAGTCCTTAGCAAGTCTTTTGAAAAGCGATTTGCAGTTCATTGCCGTACGCCATTCTGACTGTCACATAACTTAGCCTACTGATTACCAGGTATCTATTTCGCTGCTTAAATAGACCTACCCCTGACGGGAGTCGACGCAGGGTCTTCTTGCTGACGAGGGGAGCGTTCTAACTGCAGAATACTCGCTCATATACATATAAAATCATTAGAATTTAAAAGATATCAAAGCAATTTTTGTATTGAATTTCTTCGTGATTGACGTAACCTAGTTTGCTGGTAGACAGCAGTTTGCATTCCCTGAGTAACTTCCCAAACCTATGTGGTGTCCCTAAGTTCCTCGTCGGACGAGTCGGTAGAGTTCTCCGCCAGCACTCTGCTAGGCCCGAGTTCGAGTCTCCGGCCTGCCAATGAAGGATTAGATGAATTTATTTCTGGTTTTAGAAATTCATTTCTCGCTATAATGTGGTTCGGATTCCACAATAAGCTGTAGGTCCCGTTGCTGGGTAACCAATTGGTTCTTAGCCACGTAAAATAAGCCTAATCCTTCGGGCCAGCCCTAGGAGAGCAGTTAATCAGCTCAGTGGTCTGGTTAAACTAAGGTATACTTATGTGGTGTTCCTGTACAGATTTATTCCTTTGTGAAACTAAGCAGCCCCTTTGATTTTTCCTTTAGAGAGACTTTATTCAAGTACATTTGTTGCATCGATAAAAGGGTTTTGTAGTGGTATTAGTGTGGGCGCTACTCTTAACTTCTATGAGGCTGTTGGCTGGGTTTTTGCCCATATCTGTGACGAAAAGTATACCATGGTTTAACCAGACCACTGAGCTGATTAACAGCTCTCCTAGGGCTGGCCCGAAGGATTAGACTTATTTTACGTGACTAAGAACCAATTGGTTACCTAGCAACGGGACCAACAGTTTATTGTGGAATCGGAACCACATTATAGCGAGAAATGAATTTCTATCACCAGAAATAAATTCCTCTAATTCTTCATTGGCCAGCCGGAGATTCGAACTCGGGCCCAGCAGAGTGCTAGCCGAGAACGATATCGACCCATCCAATGAGGAACTATATCTGTGAAGAAAACGTGCAAATGAGACGCCAACCAGTTTCATAAATCCATCTCCTCATTCATCCCAGTTAAGCTGCCTCTGTGTTTATGAGCTGGTTTGACATTACATAAGAAGATAAGTGGATTAGACCTGTAAATGCCACGACCATCTTTCAGTGATCTGTTTAACCTATCGAATCTGTCGGGCTTGAGTGGGCGATGTAGCTTCTGACCTCTGACCTGTTTTGCTCTTGAACCAACTTCGAATCCTTGCTTGGAGGAAGAGTTCCTTCATTTCATTCCTAAATTCGGATTCAAGGATTTCAGTGGAATGTGTACCAAAAAAAAAACAATTAAAGAACGGAAATGTTACATGTACATAATTCTGGCGGATGTTACCTGTTGAATTCCTTCAGTAAACGTCTAAACGTGCCCTTTTCTTATTATTCCTCCCTTATTCCCCCTCCCTGTTCCCCTTCTAAGTCTCTTCACCAGAGGAATGCATACCTTTCATTTGCTGAACTCGGGTAGTTGTTCTAGATCAAATATTATGCATGGTAGTATGGGTTGCTTCGTTACTGAGCAGTCAGTAAGTGAAGGTATCATCAGGAAAGAAAAAACTGTTCGTTAGTTAAAACCTGCGAGATTCAGTAGATGTTTTGTTTGATCAAGGGGACTAGTTTAGGTTTCTTATTCTGACATAATGATTGAGTATTTGTGAAAACGTACTGGAACAGCATAACACTTCTCGACAAACGTGGTGATTAAACTGACGAAAAGTACTTAGATTTTAGAATAATCAGTTTATTAGTAAAGGTACCTGAGCTGAAGTTGCTGTAAGAGCTTTGGCCCTTTTAGTCCCTGTGCAGTTGGAGATGACGTGAGTGGGGGAGAGGAAGTTCAGTGTCAGAAAAAGAAAGAATATTTTATCTCAAGCTTCACATCTGGGGCGTTTCCTCTGCTTTTGTATATCTTTGTGATATTCATTTCTAAGAGATGACATTCAGGATTAGCTGCTCTGTTGGCAGAAATTTCATTTAAGCTTTGCGGCAATTCTTTCTTTATTTGTTTAGCTCATTTCTGTACAACCAGAGTCTTTGAGCAGGAGATCCTACTTCCTTTATTGCTGTTGTTTATTGTTATTTTTAATGTAACAATCCAGAGGGCCATTATTTGGATAGCAAGCCGTTACCGAATGAAAACTCCGTATGTGTGGAAGTAACAACTCAAGAAAAGAAATCAGCTACGGTTTAAGTGGCTAGCATTTAAAGTAATATATATGTCGAAAATGCTGTCAGAAAGATAATAACAGATTGAAGGGAACCATATCATTTTAACATTTGGCAGTGTTACATTCTCATAGCTCAGGCAAGAAAGAGTAGCAGGCACTAACACAAGATGGTCAGACACAAGTTGAATAGTAAACCTTCCTTGCTAAAAGTGACCTTATGGAAGATGGCTATGCATAACATCTTTCTGAAAGCCAAAATCATATTCAACATTTGTGAGTGAAAGAAAACCACCATGCCCCGTTGAGAACAATTGTACAGCAGGTTAAAGGACGTCGGCTTCAACTGCGTTTCGTAAAGAGCATTATTATTTTCCTCACTGGTAAAACAACAAGTAATCTGTCACCTCAATAGATATGAGAAGACTGACAGACGACAAGTAATCTCTTTGGCAGCCTTAGATACAACTGCTTAATTGCTGTGAGAGTGTAAGCAGTGATGGTCATTACCATGTCGGACATTCAGAATAGTGTGTTCTCAGTTTCATTGGAATAAATTCATAATTTTACCGTAGGTTAGTCACGTACCTAGGGACCGACTCGGTTAAAATATCGTCCCTGGCGTTTGATGATGTCACCGGCCCATGTCAGTAGTCAAAATTTATATGAATTCAAGACATAATTGCTTACAGTTGAATATAAATTCTGTGGCTATGATATAAATAATGTAAATATTAATATTTTGGAATAAATACCGAATCATTAAAATTTCTACAGTATGAACGTCAGTCGTCATGAAACCAGGTTGCCACGCAGGGAATGGCATATCAAAGAAACATTATGAAGTTATTTTAATCGAGTAGGAAATTACTTCTATCTAAGATTGTGACATTTAAATCTATGGTCCGGATTAGCCTAAGGTCAGTGAGAAGGTTGGGCCTAAGGATATGAAACCTTGCTTTATAATATGCAAATATACTCGTTTGGATTCACTACAATATTCATGTAGAAGCTAACATGTACTTTTTGTTAATAAAAACAAACTTAGTGACGATGAACACGATCAATATATGGCTTAAAAAAAAATAAGCTGATCCACTCGTTCCCGGTTTTGGCTTCAGCAAACTCAAGTTCATTGATCTCATAACATCACTTTCAACACCTAACAGTTATATGACATTCAGACGATTCGCGTTTTGAATTGGCGTCTGAAATATGGCAGTGACATCCGTAGGCGGGGTCCCAAACATAAATTGAGAGTCTGATGTTATTTCCTTTTTCGTCTCATGGTTCATTCGGCCCGTAGGGGGTTAGTGCCATCAGTGCATCTCGTGCGGTGCACTGTATGCATTACTTAAGGTTCTTTGCAGCGTCCCTTCGGCCCCTAGCTGGAACCCCTTCCATTCTTTTTATTGTATCTCCATTCATATTCTTTCTTCCAACTTACTTTCCACGCTCTCCTAACAGCTGATTCATAGTGCAACTGCGAGGTTTTCCTCCTGGTATACCTTTTCTGACCTTACTGTCAATTTCTGTTTCAGCGCTGAGTGACCTCATATGTTCCAGCGCTTGGCCTTTGGCCTAAATTCTATAATCTATTCTTATATCACCAAGGAGTGGCGATGTATCAAATAAACCTGGTGCTTGTTTTGATAGTATGCGTACTACTGCTGTCATATATCTGTTTTAGGGAGAGTCGTAATTTGGTTTATTGTTGTTAGGAAGATTAGAAAATGTCATTTCTCATCATCATAAACTGTTCTGTGGGGGAAGGTTAAGGAGTGTCTTCTGTAAATAGGAAAGGTCAGGCTCCGCATTCTCCATTTAGGGTAGCCAGGACCCGCTAAGACTCTTAATTCGGCTCTTGATCCGCACCACCTTGTTCAACTGACACCTATTTCTGTGACGAAAGACGAAAACGTCGTCTGGTTTGTATCCCATTACTTTTCATCTTCTTGTCTAGGTGATATGTTGAAGCTGATCTCCCCTTTTCTCTCTATCTATTTTTCTTTTGCATATATCGGATCTCTCTATATGTACAGTATATGTTTATATATACAGTATATATATATATGTGTGTGTGTACATATATATGTATATATGTATATATATATATATATATATATATATATATATATATATATATATATATATTATATCACTTTTACGTGATTCATTTATCACACATTACCACAGGTGAAAAATAAGAAACGGGGTGTACGTCCTGACCGGTTTCGACTTTATTTCAAGCCATTGACGTTTCACCTGTGGTGATGTATGATATATATATATATATATATATATATATATATATATATATATATATATATATATATATATATATATATATAATATTGCGTATGTGCATGTAATGAATCTCAATAAGCAATTAAGTAAAGGTCTGGATTCACAGCGCCAGAAACTAGTCTTTCATACGACTGAAGGTATATTGTGCGAGTGGGTGGAAATTAGTCTAATTACCGCAATCTACACTTACAGTACCATCTGGTCTCGTATTACTTAATGGCGCTCATCTGGAGAAAAGTCTCGTCGAAAAGAGACGATCAAATGTGCCGAGTGTAGCGGAAATCGCCCCATTTACTACCAAGAAAAATATTCAAGCCAAATGCGGCTTTCTGTAATGAACCCACAACGAAAAAGATTTTAGTTGAGTGTAAAAAGTGGCTGTGCTTTCGTTCTCTTGGTTTTCGTATTAACACACTTACTGAAAAGTAATAATATTCCTTAAGAAACAGAACAAAAAAGACGTAGATGCTTATCTTAACAAAATAACTAAACAGTAAGACAGGAAAATTTTAGATTTGTTCAGTAAGATTCATTAAAATATACCCATAGTAGCATGAGTGTTGAAATGGAGAAGCAAATACACAGTTATGTATGGGTACAAGTATATTTAAATATATATTTAAAAAACAAATCTGAAGAGATTGCTCTTTATTAGATTTGTTTTTAAATATATTTGTACCCATACATGATGTGGATTTGTTTCTCCAATAAGATTAATGTCATGCTCGCCAGATGAAGACGTTCCATATCTTAATGATATTACTTTTGTAAGTCATTTTTATTGTATACAGTGGTTATTATTGGGGGCTTCAGCTGTCACTCTTCGCCAGGGAAATTCCCGGAGGATTTTTCTGTCTCGCGTGGCATCATTTTTGTTGCCAGTGACTCGACCAACGGCACACCGTGTTACCACGGGAATTTTACAGTTAAAGATTCTTGGCACTCCTTTCTCTCTCTCTCTCTCTCTCTCTCTCTCTCTCTCTCTCTCTCTCTCTCTCTCTCTCTCCGCATTTTTCTTGTTATATATATACATATACATACATATACATATATATACATATATATACATATATATATATACGTATATGTATATATGTACGTATATAGATATGTATGTATATTACTTCAGTTCTTCATTGGAGGGGTGGGTAGAGCTCTCGGCTAGCACGCTGTTGGCCCAGCGTTCGACTCTCCGACCGGCCAATGAAGAATTAGAGGAATTTATTTCTGGGGATAGAAATTCATTTCGTCGTCATAATGTGGTTCGGATTTCACAATAAGCCCTAGGAGAGCTGTTAATCAGCTCAGTGGTCTGGTTAAACTAAGATATACTTAACTTATTATCTCAGTGTGTGTGCGTTCATGTATGTATATATATTTAATGTATATATATACAGTACATGTGTGTGTGTATTTATAATATTTATATTTTGCTGTGGAGGGTACTAATATAAAAAATACAAAACCTCATTTTCATGCTGGAAATTGCTACCTAAGTACTTTTAGAATATCACACAAATTGTGTTAAAACTCGTGTCTCACTCCTATAAAACGAGATGAACCCGTTACTCGGGAAATAAAACGTACCACAAAGAACAGTCACTTAATGAGTAGAAATGTGATAGTGTTATAAAATCAGACCACAGGAACGCGAAAGGGAAAAATGGTAAATGAACGTACGTTTAGAAAATAGTATAAGAGTAAAGAAATAAATCAAGAGAATGACATTTAGCAGTTAATGAAAGAGTTGACCCTACTAGAAGAAAATTATACAATGACGACATACAAAAGATATCAAATTGTCATAAAGGCGGGCCTTTTATTCATTTATAACCAGTGCATACTAGTGTCAACCAGTGTGATTGTGATGTATTCAGGTATTGAAAACTTATACAGAATAAAATTTTTAAAATAAAAACTTAACATGTTTAAGCTATTACCTTAAGTAACGAGTAAAGATGGGTACATGTATTGCTATTAGAAAATGTGCATACTCAGCATGTTTCTTACCTAAGGAAATGAGAAAAAAAGAAGAAATGGTAATATGCTTAAGGCCCTAACTTGAGTGAAAATTTGGTGTGTGACGGTAAAAATGAGTCATGTGACATTGATGTAATTGATAGAATTACTCCTGGTATGTGGGAGTGGTTGGGAGTAGAGGGAGAGAGAGAAAGAGTACTTATTGTATATAGCCATATGGCGTCTTCCATTACACCTTCTCTACCCGGGGAGAGAGAGAGAGAGAGAGAGAGAGAGAGAGAGAGAGAGAGAGAGAGAGAGAGAGAGAGACCCTACGCATTATCTACAACTACTGAGAGAAAATCTTATATATTTCTTATCACTGTATTCATGCTATGGCGGCTTACCTCGCCGAGGCCATCCAAAGAGAGAGAGAGAGAGAGCTTATCAATTATCTACGACTACTAAGAGGAAATTTTATAAATTTCTTATCACTGTGTTCACTGCAGAGGATTACCTCGCCGAGGCCATCCAGAGAGAGGGAGAGAGATTACCAATTATCTACGACTACAGAGGAAATCTTATAAATTTCTTATCACTGTGTTCACGTCGGAGGGTTACCTCGCCGAGGCCATCCAGAGAGAGAGGGAGAGAGGCCCTACGAATTGTTTACGACTACAAAAAGAAAATCTTCGAATGTTTTATCCCAGTATTCACGTCAGGGGATTACCTCTCCTGAGGCCCACCCAGAAGAGAGAGAGAGAGAGAGAGAGAGAGAGAGAGAGAGAGAGAGAGACCCTACGAATTATTTACGACTACGGAAAGAATATTTTTTGAAAATCTTATCCCTGTATTTGTGCCAGGCAATTACCTCGCTCAGGCAGTTCAGAGAGAGAGAGAGAGAGAGAGAGAGAGAGAGAGAGAGAGAGAGAGAGAGAGAGAGAGAGAATCTCCATATCTGCATAAAGCATTTGGCCATTTGCCTTAATACTTTCTTCGAAGCGCAGAGAAAAGGGGCTTTTGAGAGAGAGAGAGAGAGAGAGAGAGAGAGAGAGAGAGAGAGAGAGCTCTCATCCCCACATAACCTTATTGACCTTATTGCATCTTCCCGTAGACCTTCTCCGCCCACTCGGACTGCCCCATATGATGGATTGTGGTCTGTCCCTCCATCTCCCTCAGGTCCAAATGCAACAGTTCCTCTTTGGGAACCGCCAGAAATCCTTCTCGCTTTCTCACCTCGGGAAAAATAAAAGGTTTTTTTTGGCCGCCGGCTCTTCTTATGGCTTTATTGGAAAAGTCGTTCTTCTTGGCGTTTTTATTTCATCCATGACTCTCTCTCTCTCTCTCTCTCTCTCTCTCTCTCTCTCTCTCTCTCTCTCTCATTAAGGTGTATACCTACAGAGGTTTTTAGTTAGAAAAATAGCTATAATGATTTTGATATATATATATTTTCTCTCTCTCTCTCTCTCTCTCTCTCTCTCTCTCTCTCTCTCTCTCTCTCTCTCTGTAAGGTGTATACCTACCAAGGGTTTTAATTATGAAAATAGCTATAAAGATTTTTATATATATTTTACTCTCTCTCTCTCTCTCTCTCTCTCTCTCTCTCTCTCTCTCTCTCTCTCTCTCTCTCTCTCTCTCTGTTTAGGGTACACATATAAGAGGTTTTTAACTAGAAAAATAGCCCGAACGGTACTGATATAGTTTTAGTTTCTCTCTCTCTCTCTCTCTCTCTCTCTCTCAAAAGTGTGCGTACAATATGAAACAGCGTGTATATGTATATTTTTTGTGTGTAACAACGGTAGTCTGCAGGTAGTAAACTCCATGTTTAGACTCGTGTCGTCCAGCCCGGGGCCAGCCTCCCCAACCACTGGCCCGTATATAAATATGAAAATTTTAGGTACCTTTGTCATAGTTTTAAGGCCGTACGTAACGTCCCTAAGTCAGGGATTGCCAGATTTATCATAATCTTTTTCACTATAGGCCTATAGTAGCAATCACTTCATTTTACAGCACCTTTCCCTTTTGGTGTGTTGCAGCGTGAGCTATTTCGGTCATGTAGGACGCTCCAGTTAGGCTTCCCTCCTCTGGACAGTGACTTATAAGCGGTGTATTCGGTCCTTTGGCCCTTCCTCAGTCACTTTACCTTGGTTTTGACCAGTTTTGAATTTTGAGTTCTTTGTGTTATGGTAAAATCTGCACTCTCATTTTATTGATTTTTTATGGTAAAATCTGCACTCTCATTTTATTGATTTCGTTAGATTCTGTTGTAACTTTGCTCATTTTTGTACTTGGAAAGAAGTTTTCTCATTTCTCATATGGACTTTCTGTTCAGTGTAAATAATAATAATAATAATAATAATAATAATAATAATAATAATAATAATAATAATAATAACAGATGTTTCGATGGCATTTAACTTGCAGAGAGTCTTCTCTCTTCATCTCCTTATATTCTTCTCGTCTGCTGGTAGATGGTATAATGTATTTCCAAAGGACATGGAAAGATAATCTGCTTTTGTTTATTTTGTGAAATAAACAACAAAAACAGAATATCTTTCCATGTCCTATGGAAATTTATTATACTATCTACTTGCAGACGAGAAGAATGTAATAAGACGAATAGAGAGGACTCTCTACAAGCTAAGTGACGTTGAAACAACAGTTGTTGTTAACAGCACTGCCCTAAAAGAGGGACTCCTTCCAAATAATAATAATAATAATAATAATAATTGAAAAAATACTCAAAGTAGCATGAGTCTTGAAATGGAGAAACAAATCCACAGTTATATATGGGTGCATATATTTAAAAGTAAATCTCTGTAGAGACTTACTTTTAAATATATGTACCCATACATGACTGTGGATTTGTTTCTCCAATAATAATAATAATAATTAATAATAATAACTTTAGAATACCATTGCTTTCACATATCCTTTTTCGTCCTCTCTTTTACTCGTTGTCTATGGCCCTTTGACCTAACTCGACGTTGATGACCTGCCAAATTTATCTTTTATTCCCATTGGTAATTTCTTGCCCCTTCGCCCAAGACCGTAGCCTCATGAGGACCCGTATCACAGTTGTTGGCTGAGCGGCTGAGTGGAATAATTGGGAATCCAATCATCGTGAGGCTTAGAGATCCTTTGTAAAGGAGAAATGTAAGTCATGACTTCATTTCTTCCAAGAACAGTTACTGCTTCTGTGTAGCTACGTGCAACTCTTAAAATCCATAAGATTTTTTTTTCTTGCAAATCTTTGTTGTCATCTTTGCACACCTAATTGTTCTGCAGTCTTGTTTCCTTTCGAAAAGAAAAACTTTTTTTTTTTTGTGGATTTTTCACTTTATGTAGTTTTCTGTAAAATAAAACCACTGTGCCGTCCGCACTTTTTCTGTCCGCCTTCAGATCTTAAAAACTACAGAGGCTAGAGGGCTGCAAATTGTTATGTTGATCTTCCACCCTTCAGTCATCAAACATACCAAATTGCAGCCCTCTAGCATCGGTAATTTTTATTTCATCTAAGGTCAAAGTTAGCCATAATCGTGCATCTGGCAACGATATAGGACAGGCCACCACCGGCCCGTGGTTAAAGTTTCATAGGCCGCGGCTCATACAGCGTTATACAGAGACCACCGAAAGATAGAGCTATTTTCGGAGGCTTTGATTATACGATGTACAGAAAACTCGACTGTGCTGAGGAAACTTCGGCGCATTTTTTACTTGTTTTATTTTACCCTAGTTTATTCCCTTAGAGCTGACCGTCACTCAGCCTTGTACCAAACTAGTTACCTTAAAAGTTGAATTCGCAAGGCCTATACTCGTAACATCGCTAGTTACATCACCACTTCTTTGACCTCGTTGAGCCCGTCAGGACTCCTGTTCCCACAAATGCTGAATGGAAATCGCGTCACGGCGTCGACTGTCAGTCGGTTTGATCAGTCGATCGTACCATTCTCTCACAGAACGTGCAACTCAACATTTCGCCGTTTTCGAAATACTTTTGTAAAGATACTTAAGTTAAAGAATAAGCTGATTACATTACTTATAAAAGGAAACTCATTTGAGAGACCGAGCTTGATTTCAGCAACCAACATTATGCTCTCTCTCTCTCTCTCTCTCTCTCTCTCTCTCTCTCTCTCTCTCTCTCTCTCTCTCTCTCTCTCTCTCTAGGCTTTATGTTTCCTCCAGACTTTGTATCTAAAATGGCGGGTGTAAATTTTAGAAAGTTAATATATCTGGAATGTTACTGAAGTTTTATGTGACACCCTGTCTGCTTGTTTTTTTTATGCACTGTGAAGATGTGTGCAATGAATCATGAGCGTTTTATGTAAACATGTATATATTCCGACTGGAGTGTCTTTAATGAAGTTGAACTGAATTGAACTGTCTCTCTGTCTGTTTCTTACATCCTAAACGATAACATTCACGAGGGACTGTATAATTTATTCTTTGGTTTTATGTTAAAATTATCCTCGGGTGAAAATGCAGTTGAATACTTTATGACAGATTTTATTTTGTACGAAATGTTTGTGATCATTTAGGAGAGGGAGTGAGAGAATTTAATTGTATGTCTTGTGGATGGTTTCACGCTGGTTGGATAAGGATTACCTCTTCGAGTCCCTCGCGTTTTCAGTTATGATATAATACACACATACATACATACATATATATACAGTATATATATATATATATATATATATATATATATATATATATATATATATATATATATATATATATATATATATATTATATATATGTACATATATATATATATATATATATATATATATATATATATATATATATATATATATATATACATACATATACACATGTATTTATGTACACGTGTATATATGTAAATAATGTGTGTATGACAGTTAGATAGACACCCACAACTGTCGAATAGTATCCATACATGTAATTCAATGCCCTAGGTTAGCCGAGACTTAATGGAATGGATTTTTAAAGAGACGCGCGCATACCATTTTCTTTCTCGGTTGGGGGATAGGATGCGGGTCAACTCATTTGTGAAGCGAAGGTTGTTAATAATAATAATAATAATAATAAGAAGAAGAAGAAGAATAAGAATAAGAAGAAGAAGAAGAAAAACGTATAATGGATTGACTGTTTTTGGTCTTCAAGCCTGTTTGAGAATTTATATACTGAGAAGAGAGAACAATAATGGATTTGTTTCGTTTGAGTCCTGAATAGCAACTTTAAGGCTTGATTACATCAGAGAGAGAGAGAGAGAGAGAGAGAGAGAGAGAGAGAGAGAGAGAGAGAGAGAGAGAGAGAATAGGAACCTAGAGGAGAAGGGGAGGAGGAAGTCGCTAATCAAGTAGCCATTGTTTGCTTAATCATTCTTTAGGTCCTTCCCTCCTCCCGTCCTTTTGGATGGCGTTTATGCCGTTCCCTTTTCTCAATTGACATCCTTCCCAAAGCAAAAGAACTAAGGCACTTCTATTTTCAACAGTCCCCCTCCCCCTCCTTCCTTTCCGTCGTTACGAAGTGGCTTTATTTATTTATTTATGTTTGTTTTTTTGCTTGATTGGTTCTTGTTATTGACAAGTGATGAATGCCTCTCCTCATTTGTAAGTTGTGAATGGGCTCTTTGCGTTGGGAAACACGAAATACGTTATTGAAAATATATCTAGTTTTGTTTCTTCATTTTTCCTTTTATTCTTATAGCCGCGGTGATGCGTCTTGTTAAATTTGGTTTATATATGAAATAACTTTAAGGTTGTTTTTGTTTCTGTGTTAGTTTTTATTTGTATTGAAGTTATATGCGCTCGTGTGAACGCACAATATACATACATACGTACATACATATATATATATATATATATATATATATATATATATATATATATATATATATATATATATATATATATATAGAGAGAGAGAGAGAGAGAGAGAGAGAGAGAGAGAGAGAGAGAGAGAGAGAGAGAGAGAAGCTACTGGTCACTTTTACCAGATACGTATGTCACAAGCGTATCCAAAACCGCAAAGAATTGAGAAGTTACGAGAGCATTGTGGCTATTACAATTACACACACACACACACACACATATATACACACATACACACACACACACATATATATATATATATATGTGTGTGTGTGTGTGTATGAGGTTGTTCGCGGCCATCCCTAAGAAGTGTTTTGATATACATATATGGCAGTTTGCGTTTTGATGAGCATGGTTCTTGTTGAAGATTTTAAGGATGGAATTTCTTGAAACATTTTTAATGCTGCCCTTGTAATCTTCAGGGACACAGAATGAGTGAGGTGGTTTATTTCATCTGCTGGTTCTTTTAGTCACTCGACTGAATAGAGTTTTAGTCTTGGACAAGAGTTTACATTCATAACGTAATGCCCCATCTCATTAAGAGCTTAAATTTCATAGTTGGTTCATTCACACGTATTTGGAGAACGCAGCTCAGAGTGCTTGTAATGGGAGTGTTAATTTAGTGGCACGGTAATTGGGGTATAATTTTGCAAGAAATAAACTTTCAGATGTATCGTAAAACCAGAAAAATTAATAGGTTCCCTGATATTATCGTATACATTATGTATTCTGTGAGTGCACGAATATGCCTAGAATGAATTACCGGGGTAGTGCCGTCAGTGCGCCTTGTGCGGTGCTCTGTAGGCATTATTTAAGGTTCTCTGCAGCGTTCCTTCGGCCTCTGGCTGCAACCCCTTTCATTCCTTATACTGTACCTCCATTCATTTTCTCTTTCTTCCATCTTACTTTCCACTCTCCCCTAACAGCTGATTCTTTGTGCAACTGCCGGGTTTTCCTCCTGTTACACCTTTCAAAGCTTGTTATTTCTGTGTCCTTTTCAGTGCTGAATTGACCTCATAGGTCCTAGCGCTTGGCCTTTGGCCTAAATTCTATATTCTTGAAAGATTTACCGGTTTATTGTTCTGTAAAAGAAAACTATTGTGCCGGCGTTGTCTGTCTGTCACTTTTTCTGTCGTCCCTCAGATCTGAAAAACTACTGGGGCTAAAAGGCTGTAAATTGGTATGTTGATCATCCACCCTGCAATCATCAGACATACCAAATTGCAGCCCTGTAGCCTCAGTAGTTTTTATTTTATTTAAAGTTAAAGTTAGCCATAATCGTACTTCTGGCAGCGCTATAGGTAACAACAGCATCAGACCATGGCTGAGTTTCATGGACAGCAGGTAAGAGTTTTATGGGCCGTGGCTGAGTCCACCACCGGACAGAAAACTCGATTGCGCCGAAGAAAGTTCGGCGCATTTTTTCTTGTTTTCTCCTTCCTCGACTTGGTGTATATATGTTTTCGTGACGCAAAGGACCTCTGTGAAATTCCGCCACTCGTCTTTCTTATGCTTTATCTTCCATAAATTTAGACTCATTTCCAATCTCCCTTCTCATAGTTCTTATCCGAGTAGTTCTGGGTCTTCCAACTCTTCTGGTGCCCACAGGAGTCCAGTAATATTCTCCTAAGGGTTGTACGAGTTACTTGTCCAAGCCATGTTCTCCTCCTTTCATCATGATCTCATATATGTATGGAACTTCCGTAATTTCCGATTTCATATCTTTATAATACTCTTTGTATGTATATATATATATTATATATATATATATATATATATATATATATATATATATATATATATATATATATATATATTATGTATATTTTATTTTATAATATATAATATATATATATATATATATATATATATATATATATATATATATATATATATATATATATATATATATATATATATGTATATATACACACGCACTCAATTGATTTATTGCTACGCGCTGGCATTGCGGTGATGATTATGTAAACATAACTGTTCTGTGTAGTTATATATATTATATTTATATATATGCTCCATTTCTTTTTGGATACATACTCATGATGGTATGTATTCAAGTATTCAGTCATCCCTGTATCAGGCTTCTTGTTAAGTGAGTGATCTTATCCAGTTTTAAGATGACTTTCAGCAGTAGATGATATGTTTTTTGCAATGTAAATTTCATGTTGTTTGTGCCATAACCCCTTTGCATTATGAATGTGATAAGTAATACCTTGTTTTCCCTTCTTTTTTATAGTTGGAGGGAGCCCTAATGAAGAAGGTTAGTTACCCACTAGGCACGGTCTATGTGCTTTCGTGCCTTTGATGTGTTTAAGGTGTTGTAAAATAAAAAATAATATAAAACCTCTGAGTAGTACATCGACGGGCGTTCTGTGGTTACCTCAGGCGCTAAAGACCCCAGAAGTGACCACCCCTACTTGACTTTGAATGTTCGGTCCTTCAAACAACCCCCAAGCCCACCCCTCCCGAAAAAAAGTCATTCAAAACCGTTCAGTGCACAGATAACGGAGTTTTTTTTTGTAAGGTTTAAAAACTGTTACAACTGTTCATTTGCTAAAATAGGAATTCATTAAGTTGAGGTGTTTTACATTTTGTCTTCCGTCTTCCATTATATCATTAAAAATTATGGAGGAAAAAGCATTACCAGCAGATAAGTAAATGATAAGTAATGATAAAAGAATTTTTTTTCCACGGTACGAAGTTGGGGAAATGTTTTATCGTGGAAGAAAAACATCCTCAGATTTTTTTTTTTATGAAATTCAGATTACTAAGAACACGACTTCCAACACAATTTAGTTGCTTGAAAAACATATCCTCATTAGATTTTATAATGAAATCCTGATGCTTCAGAACAGTTGTTCTTTTGTTGAGAACGGTTTCATGGGAAAGCGTTCCTCTGTATTTACATTAAGTATGGTTATTATTCACAAAAGGAAAATTTTGCTCTCTGGAGGTAGTGAAAACTGTTCCTTTTATTGAGTAACTGAAATTTAGAAATGCATATTCTTTGATGAGAAAACTTTCATTTTTAAAAAGTTCATAAAATGGCTGATATTGCATGGTAATAAACAGTATGTTGGTTGATTGCATATATGTAAATAGCTTATTTGTTCAGATGTCCTCAGTTGTCAACTGGTTTTTTCGCTAATATTTAAATCTGTACATAGCTTTTCACTAGGATAAGTATTTTTTGAGGTGATAATTATGCATTCTGTCAAGTATTTTTGATTAGCAACGTATTATATACTGGACTTGTAATATATTTCGTGAGTGTCCTAGAATAGTGATTATGACAATTGTCTCAATAAGAAGAGGGTCAGTTTACGATTCTTTCGTGTGGGCGGAGCAATACTTGTCATGTTTCCCTTAATACTCCAGTGCGGCTTGGTTGACTTAGGCATTGAGGAAAGTACATGGTAGTGAGCCGACAGCAGTGAATCTCAGCAGAGTTGGTGATGGGTATAGGGCTAGCGACCTCATCCCAAAATATTGCTTTAAAACTTGAAATGTAACATCAATAAATACATATAATTAGATATATATGTAGACATATATATATAGTATATATATATATATATATATATATATATATATATATATATATATATATATATATATATATATATATATATATATATATGTATGTATGTATGTGTAAAATTGAATGCTCTCTTGATGTATGTCATGTACTGGTTTATAGTACAATAATATATATATATATATAATATATATATATATATATATATATATATATATATATATATGGTTTATATATATATACAGTATATATATATATATATATATATATATATATATATATATATATATATATATATATATATATTTATATATATACGTATATATGTGTGTGTGCGTGTGTGTACAGTTCAGCTATACATACATATACAGTTCAGTAATAATTATAGATTCCCGTCAGAGAGTTATGCTTGTTGTAATCCAGTGTAAAAACCATAAAATTTGGTTTGGATCAGGTGTTGATCAACGTGGATGGTCTGCTCTGGAATTATATAGATATCGTGTTTAATTTATTATTATAAGGGAGCGTCTTCATACTTCTGGTAAATCAGTTGGTCTTATTCGAATAGAATCGTCCACCACAGTCGAAGTTTTTTCCTGATAGCTGCCATCTGGGACGTCTTCTATCAATTTGAGTTTATTTCAAGGTTCAGTGACAAGAGTTGGTGTAATATACACCATGGGGGTGGGGGAGAAACCCGAAAATCTTGTTCATTTTTAATTTTCGTAAAAGTATGTTGGGCTACTTTCTCCCAAACTCTGCGCGTTTTATCGTTTTCTTTTTTTTGGGATAGGATTTCTTCAAGATGAGCAGAAATGTGTTCAGTGCTATTTCCAAGGGCTTTTGATAGTGTTGACAATTTTCAATGTTCTTAAAGATTGCTTTAATGTTTTATCTTTATTTTGGAGTTGCTTCCTGACAAACTGTATTCATGCAAGCAACAATTGTGCTTTAATGTTTATCTTTATTTTGGAGTTAACTTATGATTAGTTTTATCAAGAATAAACTATAGAGGGAATAGGAGTTCAAACGCGTTCAAATCAGCCTTACTGCTGCCTTTGACTACAGTATGTTAACTACAAGGCTCTTAACATATTCCTTTGGAGAGGTTGTTGCTGATGGTGCTCTTGATCCTTGGTATATCTCAAAGATTATAAGAGGGGAATGTTATAGACTACAGTTATTTATGGGTTTGACTCATGACGTGATTGATTGCCTTTAAAATACGACAAGACTGCATGTAGACGAAGCAATTCTTGTACAGCGTGTTATCGGTTTGGTCGGACTGGACTGAGGCAAACCATGACCAGAAATTTGCGGATTTGCTGTACTTAGGAGGCATAGTACTTATCGGTAATTCAGTATAATACTTTATAACATTGGCTTCAAGTGTCCATTTCAGCGTCATAAAAAGCTAGATATAAAGCATGAGGGCGTCGGTGATGGTGTTGAGACCTTGGTTTCCAGCTTCTTATAATTTCTTCTGTCGCGTTTGAAGTAGGTTTCTCATTTTTTCGTGTCCCTGTACGGTGGCACTCTCACAGCCGTGATCATGGCAGGTCTGTTGATCGCCACAGGATACCTTGCTGCTATATATATATATATATATATATATATATATATATATATATATATATATATATATATATATATATATATATATATATATATATATATACATATATTTATGTACACGTATGCATATGTATATAAATGTATGTATATACTGTATAGGTATGTATAATGTATATATATGATATATATTCATACATTATATATATATATATATATAAATATATATATAGCAGTGTGTATCCAAAGTATTCATAGTTACATTTTTTCCTATGTATACTCGATAGTCTGCGAGTAACAAACTTCATGTTAAGCTTGCTGTCGACCAGCTTGGGGCCAGCCTCTCTCACCAGTGGCCCCGATATGAGCATGCAGAATTGAGGGACCTTTGTTCGAGCTTCAGGAAGACAAACAATCTCCCTATTTTTCTTGGGATGTTCAGTAATATATTCATATATATAAGAATATGTTTATCATTAGTTTATATGTCCTCTGCCAGTGTATACACATTTTGAATGTTGCCACTTAGTGTTTTTTAGAATCATTTAGTCATCGCCACCGCATTGCAGGACAATGATTACGGATGTATTAAGTCAAGAGATGGAAGATTATTCATTCATGGGGTTTGACATTACCAGTGTATCCATAGGCTAGAAATTTCAAGCTTTGGGATGTAGGTACCTTACATTCTGCTTTGTGAGTAGGACTATTGATGCAGGAGGATGGCCCGGACGTATTTTCCCGAGATGTAACCGAATACCGAGACCCTTTCCCTGAAAAAAGCCGGGCGCCATATCTTAAAAACTAACCATAGAATTGACCTCACCCAAACCACTCTAGAGGTATTAATCTAACCTAAACGAACCCAACTTAACCTAACCTAAAACCTAACCTAAACTAGGGGCATGGAAAAAAAAAAAACCAGGGCTGGTGCAATACTAGCATGCTTCTCAGGAATCTGCGGCAACTGGATTGTGGTTCGGGACCTTCCCTGAAAAAAGCGGGACGCCATATCTTAAAAACTAACCACAGAATCTTCTTGAAAATAATCTCCATATGTTTACCACGCCCAAAATAATGATGGATTATATAACTTAACCCCACCCAACCTGACCTAACCTAACCTAGAGGCATGGCAAAAAAAAAAAAAAAAAACCGAGGCGCCCACTCGTCTGGCCGAACTATAATACAGTTGGGGAATATGCGGCCCGCGAATGTAACTGAACGACAGCAGATCGATGTTACAGAAAAACGTCAATTCATTTTGTGTATTATTATTATTATTATTATTATTATTATTATTATTATTATTGTAGTATTAGTAGTAATAGTAGTAGTAGTAGTAGTAGTAGTAGTAGTAGTAGTAGTCGTAGTAAGACGAAACCATTTTGGGTCTAGATAAAGTTAAAAAGCTGGACAGCAAAGGAGGAAGGAAACAAAAGAAAAGTAAAGGTAAAAAGTCATGCAGCTGGGAGCTCAAGGGACGCTTGTCACACCGCAAAGAACCCCCAGTAAATGCCCCCACCCAGCCAGCTATCCATGTATCAATTTTACCTCTTTTGTTTCGGCAAATAAAAAGAGCCCTTTGTAAATTGTTCCTATTCATAACTTCCTTTGGAAAACGGTTTCTTTTGAAGGCATATTATAATTTTAGACGAAACGTATTGACGTTCATTAAAGAATACATTCCGGAAAGAATACATCGCCGTTGGAAAGTTACTGACCCCAACTTTCTTTTTGGTGTAACTCTTTGGGGTGAGGTACTTCATTCGTTCAGAAACTTCTTATGGAAATCCCTCTGCCCTTTCAATAAGAAGCGAGAAGAAAGAATACTGCTCTTCTCACGCCAAAAATGTGTCCCCGGGAAGTTACGTAAGTTGTAAGAGGTTCTCAGACAAACTTGAAACCCGCGTAAGAACTTTCTGAGCCTTTCTCTGTGTTTGAATCACCCAGCGATGGTCCATTTTCGTTTGGTTTTTCGAAATGTGTCCAATAGAAACTGTACATCTTGCATTCTTTTTCTCATGCTAAGTTCTCAGTGCATACATGAGTATTCAGCTCAGGTGCATACGTGTTGATTTTTTATTCAGTGTGTATTGTTATTCGTTCTAATTTTATCTGGTTTAAATACACTGTGGTTAGTAATTGCTCCGGCTTTTAGGTTGGCATTCGTGTCGCTATAGATGTCAGTATATTTAGGGCGAAATAAAGTTGAAATGTTTTCTGCTAGAGTGAATGGAGTGAATGAAGTTACTAACCCGACCTTAAAGTTAGTTAATAAAACATTTGACGAAATCCAATTTAAATAAGTATATTTAGAGCGAAATAAAGTTGAAATGTTTTCTGCTAGAGTGAATGAAGTGAATGAGGTTAATAATCCGACCTTAAAGTTAGTTAATAAAACATTTGACGAAATCCAATTTAAATAAGAAGCGTTGATTCAAAAATTTTTGAATTTGAGGAATAATCTTGATTTATCAGAAATTGATGTATAAATACCTTTATATCCTTTCACAGGGGTAGAAAATATATATATATATATTTTGGATTTAGAAACTTTTAAATCCATTAATATTTCACTCACTTTTTCTTGCTGTTTAAAGAGAGATTTATACGTCATTTGGAACTTCTTGTCATTTAAAAGATAGTGTATACTTTTCTTAGAATTTCCAGCTCAACCACCCCTTCCGGTTTTGGAAATACAATTAATTTTATTTAGAATCTCTCGTCGAAGCCTCCCCACCCAACCTCCGCGCAGCTTGAGCAATTCTTTTGTTCTGAACAAGGAGTTTTGTACTTTGGAAATTATTTTATTTCTTGTAAGGCTCCTTTCCACAGGCCTCTGAAAAAAAAAGTCTTTGCTCTAAGCAATAAATTTTGTGTTTTAGAAACAAAATTGATTTTGTTTGGCGTTGCTCGTTACGCCCACTCCCGCAAGGCTTGAGTAATGCTTTTGTGTTGAGCAAGAAACTTTTCATTTTGGAATGGCCAAACCTCCCACCCACTCCATCACAGAGCGTGAATAATGCTTTTGTTTGTTCGGCGCTTTTCCACAGTCCCCTTAGGTGCCACTTATGTGTATTTAATGGAGCTGCCTCGTTGTAAGTGTACCGGCTGCGTTCTGAGCCCAGCGAAGACCATTATTAATTCACCCCCATTTTGAATAGTTAGCCGTTGACAAAAGTGACCAGAGGGAATGGCATTGCGCCAACATCCTCCAGCAAGTGTACAGTTTGACATGCAGTCATCGCAGTATTTAATTTTTGAGTCTAGGACAATGCGACGTACGTAAACTGAGATGAATTTTTCATGACTCTTCTCGAATTTCAAAGGTTTCTCTGGAAATGAAACCTAGCAGTACTTGAATAATAAATGGAGAAGTTAAGAGTCCAGTTGCGTCCGTTGTATATATGAGACTTTCAGTCGAAAAACATGCCAAAGTATTTTTAATTTATTTTTCGGAGGTTTTATCCTTGTACATCACAGATCCGTCTTCAGTATTTTGAAAATGCCACTTGGCATGTTTCTCGACTGAAAAGCTCATATATTGAATTATTATGAATAAGCTCAGTATATTTGACACATTCGATCCCAAAGAAAAAATACTCTGGGCCATAGCGTGGTCAGAGGAAAGTTGTTCTTCGCATAACCCTTGCAAAAATTGTACTTGGTAGTATTAATTTGGTTCTTGTGGGCGCCAGAAGAACTGGAAGACCCAGACCTACTTTGATGAAAACTTTGGAAAAGGAGGCTGGAGATAAGTGGAAGATAAAGCGCAGGCGGAATTTCACACGGGGCCTTTGGGTCACACGACGTTGGAGACGATGTTTATGATGACCCCCGTAGGGGGTTAGTGCCGTCAGTGCACCTCATGCAGTGCACTGTAGGCATTACTGAAGGTTCTTTGCGGTGTTCCTTCGGCCCCTAGATGCAAACCCTTTCATTCTTTTTACTGCACCTCCTTTCATAGTCGTTCTTCCATCTTACCTTTCCACCCTCTTCTAACAGTTGTTTCTTTGTGCAGCTGCGACGTTTTCCTCCTGTTACACCTTTGTAACCATTTGCTCTTAGTTTTCTTTCAGCGCTGAATGACCTCACAGGTCCTATCGCTTGGCTTTCGGCCTAAATTTTATATTTATTCTATTCGATGTTGATGACTGGCTTCCATCATCTCTGTTAACATGTTTCTGAATTTTGCTAATTATTAAAAAGGTAGGACCGGATAAATTCTTACCCAATTTACAGCGGAATGATAAAAGCATTGAGCTTGCTTTCCCTGACCAGTTTTTCATTTCATTTTTTTTTTCTTAGCCTCGGTTAATATCCTGTGGTAGATGGGAAGTTTTTCATTTTCTTTTCCATTTTTGGATGATTAGGTTTTCAGTGGCAAGTATATTCACGAATCTAAAATCAAGAGGTTAATATTTATACATATATATATATATATATATATATATATATATATATATGTGTGTGTGTGTGTGTGTGTGTGTGTGTGTGTGTGTGTGTGTGTGTGTGTGTGTGTGTGTGTGTGTGTGTGCGTTTGTGTGTGTGTGTATAAATGTACGTTTTCAAATATGAAGCCCCAAGCAGTCCAGTAAACCAGAATTAACTATACCTTTGGAGTAATTGATGCCAATTCGGAATTACACATCAAAAGCGCGCTTGCAATCATCGCTGACAAGTATGGTTAATTAGATGTCAATGGGCTTTTTCTTTATATGTGGAACACATTTATACACAAACGTGAAATATGAATATATATATATATATATATATATATATATATATATATATATATATATATATATATATATATATATATATATCGTGAATAATTGATATGCAAAATTTTATTTTCTTCTGAATAGCGATCATACAGTGGGAAGAAGGTTCCCTAGTGTGCGATAAGAGGCTGGTTAAAATGAAATATTGGAGAACTGGTGATATCCACAGGGCTTCAGCGTAGCGTACTCGCCTATTTAGAATATGAATGGCTCCTTTTATTAAGGGAAAACACAGAAAAGCATTTCTCGTATGTCACGCGGACTTTGCCATATTTTATTTTATATTCCCTGCGTTTATTCTCGTTCCTTATTATTAGTATTATTATTATTATTATTATTATTATTATTATTATTAATATTATTAATATTATTATTATTATTATTATTATTATTATTATTATTTATTATTATTATTATTATTATTATTATTAATATTATTAATATTATTATTATTATTATTATTATTATTATTATTATTATTATTATTATTATTATTATTATTATTATTATTATGCAAATTGAAAATAATCAGTGTTGCCACCACTGATGCATTAGTTATTGCTGTCCGGTTGAAGCTCATTAATATACAGGGTGTCTCCTTGCCATGGGGATGTATGTATCAATATTGGATTATTTTACTGGATATAGATACTCAGGTGTTAGAAATGGCAGTTTATAATGTTGTTGATGATTGTGTGTCTGTAGTGCTTATTTTGCTTTTTGCAGCAATTACATTTTAAGTTTATTCGAGAGACTGTTGTGAGAAATGCTAGGCTCCATTCTTGTGGAGTTGGTGTTTTATCAATCTGAAACTCTTCCCTTGTAAAAATTATGGCTATTCCTTTATTCGGGGGAAATCTGGCTATACGAGCGTAGGTCATTAGACAGTCTACCTGTCAGTTAGAGGAAAGGGACAGGATACAGAGGCCAGTGCCTTTGACACGAAAAATGTAAATGGAGTCATTAAAGCTGTCAGCTGCTTCGATCCCTTTTCGAGAATCTGACTCAGTTCTGATAAATTTTAGCGAATTCCTCCGAACACGACGCTGTTATTGGATTTCTGTGAATCTGCTGAATATCGTTAAGGCCGTGTCATTTAACTGCTCTCTCTCTCTCTCTCTCTCTCTCTCTCTCTCTCTCTCTCTCAAATCTCTGTGTCCCTAGTGGTACAATAGTAGCGCTAAAGACTTACGACCGAGGTCGTAAGTCTTTTGAATCCCGCATCGGGGGAGGAAATGAACGGTATAGGCCTGGTTCTTTAAAAATATATTGAGTGAATTAAATACCTAGTCGTTGGTAGCTGGGGCAGGAGAGAGAGAGAGAGAGAGAATCTTAAGAGTGGTTTAGATACTTGGGATGCTGATTACTTCATCGAGATCCATCCGTTTAGATGGTGCAGATTTTGGCATAGCATTGAACACTTGTGTTTAGTTTCTCTCTCTCTCTCTCTCTCTCTCTCTCTCTCTCTCTCTCTCTCTCTCTCTCTCTCTCTTAACCCTAGCTGGGATCACACAGTCGTCTGACAACCGGGTACATAACTCATTGCTTAGGTCAACCGAGGTACGTTGAATTGTTAGGGAACGCGGCCGTCTGTATCCTGTACAAGTGTACAAGTCTGTACGAGTCATCCAGTTGTGAGCTAGGTGCGCGACCACCCAAGCCGCAAGGCCATGGAGAGAGAGAGAGAGAGAGAGAGAGAGAGAGAGAGAGAGAGCAGTAATTTGTATTGTTTCAAAATGTTTATCATCGTATAATTAAAAACGAATGGGCTTCCATGAGGCAATATTCATCCCTTCGGGCTGAAATCAAACATCATTCATCAGATATTGCTCTCTCTCTCTCTCTCTCTCTCTCTCTCTCTCTCTCTCTCTCTCTCTCTCTCTCTCTCTCTCTCTCTCTCTCTCTCTCTCTGATAACTTAATATATTAACAAAATTGATGTTGTTCTTCCTGCTGTATGGTTTCCTGCCATCTACTTTTTATCCATTCCTTATTAGCCTCTTCTAGCTGTCCAGCTTCTTGAACTTCACCTTGCTCGAGTATTTAAGCTATCAGTCAGAACTAACCCTTCTGCCGAACACTTTGGGAGACTGCAGTTGAACTCAGTCTTCGTGTAAAGAATCTTTCTAGTAATAATGATAGATAATAATAATAATAATCATCATCATCATCATCGTCAGTATCGACTGATGACGTTTATAAGTTTTCGGAGTCGGGAAATGCTGGAGCAGGACAGCTTAATTTAACTCGTATATCAAAAGAAGCGAAAAGAAATGGAAGTGGTGCTCTGTTGAAAAAGAGAGGTTTTTCTTGTTGGTTCGTATTTTTCAGAATTTGCTCTGGTTCTTCACGGAAAAATCTGGGAATCATCATTCTAGTATCTAGAAGTAGAAATAATGTTTTAGAATTTGTCTTTCGCTCAAGTGATTTTCCGTGTATGCGAGAGATGTTTCGTAACAAAGAGTGAGGATAGTCTTAAGATTTTAAGGGGTACACTCTCTCTCTCTCTCTCTCTCTCTCTCTCTCTCTCTCTCTCTCTCTCTCTCTCTCTCTCTCTCTCTCTCTCTCTCATACAAGCATATACATGCATATCTATCTATCTATCTACCTATCTATATATATATATGTATATATATATATATATATATATATATATACATATATATATATATATATATATATATATATATATATATATATATATATATATATATATATATATATATATATATATATATATATATATTGTAAATGAGTGTGTATAAACAATTACATTTTTTAGAATTCTCTCTCTCTCTCTCTCTCTCTCTCTCTCTCTGGTGTTTGTGTGCCAGTGAGTGTTTCGTAACAAGACGCTGGGTGCATATTTAGAAGGATTCGCTCTCGAGGGGCATTCAGACTTGCAACAAAACCGGTGATCAAGTGTTTGTCATAATACTTCTGGACCACCCTCCTCATACTGGAGAACTCTGACATCGGATCGCAGTGGCGAAATGTATTTAAAATCGACATCATACTTTGCTCGTAGTAAAACTTTGATAATGGATCTATACCCTTTTCAATAACCAGTGTCTCTCTCTCAGACATGTTCACGTGGGTCAGTGTAACTGGCATTTAAGTGAGAGAATTAAACTCTGAACTGATGTGCGCAAGAATTTTCTGTGATTAAAGTGGGGCAAACTGCAGGCAATTGGGTCGGTACAGTAGTACTTTATACATAAATGTATACATTATATATATATATATATATATATATATATATATATATATATATATATATATATATATATATATGTATATATATATATATAATGTGTGTATGTTTGTGTAATTTGAGTGTGTCTTTTACTGGAAAATGAAGCTATATTATTATTATTATTACTATTATTATTATTTTCTTCCACAGAGATGGTTGGATCCTCTGAAGCCAGTCAAGAAGCAACTTCGTATAAGGACCAAAAGTTTAGGAACATGTGAGTATCTTATGTTTTCCTAATCAGAAGGGAAATGTGCACGTTAAGATACATTTGGTCATTTAGTGCAGTTGCTATCAGCAAAAAAAAAAAAAAATAGATATAATGGAAACCTGCTTTACGAAGATTATCCTCTATAACTGCTGTATGTATATATATATATATATATATATATATATATATATATATATATATATATATATATATATATATATATATATATATAATGTGTGTGTAATATTTGTATAGTGTTTATATTTAAATATAAGGTTATTTACATACATGCACTTACCAAAACATAAAACACATTACACATTTATGTATGAGAGAGAGAGAGAGAGAGAGAGAGAGAGAGAGAGAGAGAGAGAGAGAGAGAGAGAGAGAGGAGCCTTATTAAGTTTTTCATTTGCCATGTATCTTTGGGGTGCTGCCATCATCCCTCGACAAGTAATACATACAATACGTTACTGATATTATCCGGATGAAGTTGCGAAAGAGTTGGAGCAAAAATTGTATTTTACTTTGAGTTGGTGATGAAAAGTGTATATTGTTTTCCTCATTGTGTTTTAGGACGGTCTCTCGTTTGTCAGTTTTTCATTAGTCGTATTTTAACAGAGAGCTTTCACATTTTCAGTTGAGCCGTGATCCTATTTTCCTGCCAAGAGCTACCGAAGTCGGTTAACACGAGCACCAGTGCGCAGCAAATGTGCCTCGCTGCAGAACTTCTCGGTTCCTTAGGTCCTTTATTCCTCACACCGTTGGACTGTGGAACAGTCTCCCGTAGGATACCGTGCAATTGGAACTTCAGCAGTTCAAGCGAAGTTACAGCGTATTACTACCCTAATACTATTTTCCTTGCATTTTAAATTTATTAATTTCCTTTTTCTTTTTTTAATAGGCGAGATCCCTTCTTTCTGTACACACTAAAGGACGTGGTTTTAGTTTACCAGTCACAACAATAAAACTGTGAGTCTGGCTGTCAGACAGCCAGGAGTTGAATGTTACACTTCTGAACCTACTGTTAATGTGCACCTTCGCATTTCATTGTGATACTGCTTATCAGTAATGGTACACAATAATTGTCAGTTATTTGTCAGTTCTTGTACAGTAATAGTTACAGTCTTTTGGATCTTGCTTAAAGAACCATAATTTTCGTAGCGTTTTAATTTGGGGTCATAGTTTGCGTTGTAGCCATTGTGTTGTGCTGAGCGTGGATAATTATGCTAATTACGCATTGAATCTTGCATTTATAAAAACGTTGTCCGTACGTGATGCACATTTCTATGGGTACATCTGTACGTACTGCGTACTGTACTACCTTACGGTAATCCAGGCTACTGTATCTTGAGCTACACAGGCACAGACTACAGTAAGTCTTCTCATGAACATTCTTAAATTGTTATTTAAGGGTTCTATTGTTGTTGGCGTATGTTCATGTAGATTAATGATTGTGATTTTTTTGTTCTGAAGATTTGCATTGAAAAACATTCGGTGCAATCCATTCTCGGTCGAACTCCATCTTTTATATAATCTTAGTCGTTTTGTGAAACTTCTTTTTTCTTTCTTTAGATTTAGTTTAATTTAGCTTGTTTTGCATATAACGATTATTTTAGGTTTTGTTCTTGGGTACCTTTTACCTTAGGCTTGTGAATTTCGATCAGACACATAAGACGATCATTATTATTACTTAATAAAAGGTTCAACAATTGCAGTGATGGCTCGCAAATAACTAATGGAAATGTAAGAGCTGTAAGGAATTATAAAAGTGGATTTAATTTTTCATATTTTGTTTTAATATTATAAATCTTGAATACATTCTGAATGTCTTTTCAGATGTTATGAATAAAGTAGAAAACGTGTAAACATTAATACTTTCTAGAAATCCTCATGATATACACATCCATTAGCTCATGAGAAGCTATACTGGAAAAGTTTGGATTTTCAATTGCAAAAATTACGGTGATATAAGAGTGGACAAAGATGGCTATCCCTTACCTTATGGATGTTAGGTATTTTCCCGAAGCTCAGACCACAGCTCTGCGTACACGACAGTAGGAGTTACTTAAGGTTCTTTGCAGCGTCCCTTCGGCCCGTAGCTGCAACCGCTTTCATTCCTTTTACTGTACCTCCGTTCATATTCGCTTTCTTCCATCCTACTTTCTACCCTCTTCCAACTATTGTTTCATAGTGTAACTGCGAGGTTTTCCTCCCGTTACACCTTTGTAACCTTTTACTCTGTTTTCCTTTCAGCGCTGAGTGACCTCATAGGTCCAAGCGCTTGGTCTTGGGCCTAAATTGTGTGTTCTGTACTCTGTTTATTCTGCGTACTTTTAACATGGCAAAGACTTATATAGGGACACTTATGAAAGAGGCTGACCTCGGGCTGGGTGACTTCCAGTCTAAACGTAGTCCATTACCTGTAATTTATCGTTGTTATATACTAAAAAAAAAAAGATATATGGTTGCACAATGCATATTACTACAAAAAGATATATTTATGCATTTGATGTACTGTTTTTAAGGTTTGCTTGCTCTTGTTTTTATTGCTTCCATCAGTATTGTTAGCGGGTCGTGTTTTCACCGGTGTGTTTGAGTGTGTGTCAGCAGGATATCTTGGGAACGGATGAGCGCGCTGCGATAAAAGTGCGTGAAAACATCCGTTAAATAACCACTTTACTTGATAACTGTTTTTGGCGTAGGAGGCTTAATAACTTGTCACCATGGAAGCCATCCCGTCTGTTATTGCCACTGACGTTTAATCAAGGAAAGTGGGACCTTCTGAGTACTCGTGAAAGGAAATGGGAATGGTGTAGGGCATTTGGGTAACTATGGTATGCAGGGCATTGAGGAATTGGACTGCTTTCCTTCGAACACTTGTTTCATCTCTCATGTTATTTTATCATTGTTATTTTTTAGTAAATTTTTTTACTTTTTATTGTACATTGTAGAACTGGTCGGATTTGGTTATGCAGTCTGGTGTCGCAACGATCATGGTCGACGGCATTGTTGCATTGAAGGAGAAATATAGGTTTAAATTTTAGACATATTAACTACTATTGTTGTTCCTGATAATCTTGTCCATTTTAGGTGGCCTTCCAGTATTAGCTGCTATTGTTATTACTGATAATCTTGTTCATTTCAGGTGGCCTTCCAGTATTAGCTACTATTGTCACTGATTGTTATTATTACTGATAATCTTGTTCATTTCAGGTGGCCTTCAATATTAGCTACTATTGTCACTATTGTTGTTACTGATAATCTTGTTCATTTCAGGTGGCCTTCCAGTATTATCTACTATTGTTGTTACTGATAATCTTGTTCAGTTCAGGTGGCCTTCAATATCAGCCACTATTGTCACTATTGTTGTTACTGATAATCTTGTTCATTTCAGGTGGCCTTCCAGTATTATCTACTATTATTGTTACTGATAACTTGTTCATTTCAGGTGGCCTTCAATATTATACATTGTCATAATACTGTTAATCTTGTCCATTTTAGGTGGCCTTCCAATATTAAACTCTATTGTTATTACTGATAATCCTGTCCATTTCAGGTGGTCTTCCAATATTAGCCACTATTGTCACTATTGTTATTATTACTGATAATCTTGTTCATTTCAGGTGGCCTTCCAGTTTTATACTTCCGAGTTAAATTCTGGGTCAGCGATCCGGGTAAGCTGACCGAAGAATACACCCGGTATCATGTCTTTCTACAGCTCCGTCGGGATATCCTCGACGGGCGATTGTCCACGCCCGCTTCCAGCGCTGCCCTCCTCGCTTCCTATGCCCTCCAGTGTAAGCATTGCCCCCTGTTTGTTTTCGTGCCCATGCCCTGCGTAAAATTAGTGATATACTGCGTCACATCTTTGCTTATCGTGACAGGTTATGTCGTAATAAATTCGCTTTACGAGCTTCTTTCATTTCCACGTAGACTTTTTCGTGATTTTGTTGTTGTGTCGTGAAATTTTTGGGTAAAATTCTTGCTGTTCTCTCACTTTTGTTTTTTATGTCTATTTAATGTACATCCATCCGCGGATCTTTTCGCGTGTCTGTTTTTGTGAGGTTCATGTAACTCGCTGTGACTCATTTGCATATGTAGTATACTGAATATAAATTCTACTTTTCACTTTTTACAGGGCATATATGTTTTTGTATTGGCCACAGTGCCATCGTAACTAGTCTGTTTCTTCACAGAGGTCCTTGTGGCTATTATAACTACATATAAGTTCAAGCATACACACTATAGAATATAGAATGGAAAAGTAAGGAATGGAAAATCCAAGAATTCAAGAACTTAATGTGATGCAGTAAAATTATATGATAGCATGATTGACTGAGTGCTTGCGGTATAAAAAAGGATTTTCCTATAGAAGAGATTGCCCCCAAAAGAGTTAAGCATGAGATTAACTTGTTCAAGAATATTGGAGGTTGTGAATAATAAAGAGCATTTACTTGGGGTTACGTGAATCGAGGTTCCTCAGAGACGTTCAAATCCGCCTGAGTAGTACAAGTAAAAACTTCGGCGCAGTCGAGTTTTCTGTATGAAACTCTCGGTGGTGGCCTGTATTTATGGCACCTATAGCGGTGCCAGACGCACGATCATGGCTGACTTTAACCTTAAATAAAATCAAAACTACTGAGGCTAAAGGGCTGCAATTTGATAAGTTTAGTGATTGGAGGGTTGATGATCAACATACCAATTTGCAGCCCTCTAGCCTCAGTACTTTTTAAGATCTGAGGGCGGACAGAAAAAGTGCGGACAGGCAGACAAATAGCCATCTCAACAGCTTTCTTTTACAGAAAACTAAAAAATTGAATCTCACAAAATAATGTGTCGATCATTTTTGTTTCTAATCTTCTTGAACTAATTTTCAACAGTACTATTTACAATCTCAACGGGTAGTCCGTTCCAAAATAAAGGTCTGTTTTTTTTTTTTTTAGTTTATGGCCAGTTTATTGGGATTTGAGGTAGGTGAAATATGCACGCCTAATAATGTGAAACAGAGCGTGGAAAAAAAAGCAGTAACGTGAAAATTATGCGCTCGGAAGAGTCTTCTAGAGTAAGTAATAACAATGCAAATGTGCGATTGTATTGTGCGCGAAGTATTTTCATACTGAAACTTGTGAGACTCTTGGAGAGAGTCGTCATTAGAAAGGAACTAGTTTTGATGAGAAACGAACTTGGTAGGAATGATAGCGCGCCTCCATTAAAGTTAAAATTTCGGACAGAACGTTTATGAAAGCAAGAAGAAGAACTTTTTGTGGGGTGTATTTAAGAATAATGGTTGCTATGGTCTTCGGAATTTCTTCATGTTCATCCATTTGGCTTTGTGACAGGCGTATAGAATATTTATCAGTTGCAATATGCTAATGTCCTGGAGTACATTATAGAAGATAAATGCATTTGCATTATCCTTACAGTATGCTGTTGATGCCTTGGGGTATTATGACAAGTGCATAGGTAAGGTACTGATTGTGTTAATGGAATATCTTGGAGATGTAAGAATCAAATTCTTTATTCCAGCTGAGCTCGGTGATTACAGTCCAGAAGAGCACGGAAATACCTACCTCTCTGATATGAGACTCGTCCCAAATCAAAATGATGAGATAGAGAAAAAGATTATTGAACTACACAAACTTCATAAGTAAGTAATTGTATTTGTTGTGATCTAGATCCTTCAGAGGGAAGGAGCCACTTGACATGTTATCTCTTTTTAAGGTCGTTTTTACCTCAGTTACCTTTTGTTGTTCCATATGCTCAAGTTAAATTGGCAATTCAAGGAAATGTCTGTAATATAATTGTATTGTTACTGAAATACGATGTTGTTTATTTTTTTTCAAGAGAATTTGTACATTGTTTATCCTTTTGTTGTCATTAAATAATTTTTCGGGATGACGTGAGCCAGTCATTATGATTGAGGAATGCATGATTATAGCCATTTTTTTTTGAAGAGTATCGTTTGATTGTTTGCCTTATTTTGCAGAGGACAAAGTCCAGCGGATGCAGAGTTCAATTTCTTAGATCATGCTAAGCGGTTAGATCTCTATGGCGTCGATCTGCATAAAGCAAGGGTAATTTGGTGTTCTTTCTTGCTGTTGTTACAATACGTGAATAAGGTGATCGCTTCATTCCATGGCACTGAAGCTCTTATTTATTTTATTCTTTAACTTTAAGCATTATATGTGTCATGTGTTGTTTGTTATTCAGAGTGAATGCTGAATATAATCACGCAGTACGTGTATTTAGATTCCTTAAAATCCATCTGACCTTTGCTTTTGCCACTGTGGACTCCAGAGAATCCTTTTGGGAGTCGTTTCCTTCTATATCATTCTAATAATTTTACAACTAAATTGTTCAGGTACTTCAAACTACAATTTTCCTTTCATGGGCCCAATTTATTAATTTTTAATGCAATGGTTCCACCAGCAGCTCCACATCAGTCAATATCTACTCATTGGTTTTTTTGCGCAAATACCTAGAACATACCCAGGAGCTTAAAGACCTCCGTCAGGGTCTATTAATTAACAGCTTTATATACTTTTAATATTTTGCTACTGTCATATTTGCTAATCTGGATTATTTATATACCATTCTTTCTCTGCAGTAGCATAAGAACTAATGAACTGAGGAAATTTAGATAGAGCCCGTGAAGGTTCATAGTGTCTGATCTCATTGATTTTAGACCTCTGTTCTGAAACAGTTGGTTATGGAAGCAACTATTCATACCTACAGGATGCATACATATAATAGATACTTAATGCTCATGTTTTTTATTGCAGGATTCAACCAACCGCGAGATACACTTGGGTGTAACTGCGATAGGTCTGGTTGTGCTCCAAAATGGTATCAAAATGAACACCTTCAGCTGGGCAAAAATTGTCAAGATTTCTTTCAAAAGGAAACAGTTTTTCATCCAGCTACGAAGAGAATTGGTAAGAAATGATTTTAGGATTTTTTTTTTTTTATGAAATAGGTGTATCACAGCAGTTAATTATTTTGAGAGGTAATTGGGATATATGCTCAATATAGAGTATTTGTGGTGAAGTACTTCAGTGGAATAAAATGTAAGAGATTCGTCCAGCATATCCTTACATGCTTCATTACTAATTAAAGTATAAAAGGTGTTGGGCATAATTTTTCGGGTAAATGTTAGTTTATCATTGTATAGCTGTTCATGAATGTTCAGTCACTAACTGTCATCAAAAGAAGATAGAGAAATTCGAGTCTGATGACAGCTGCTGGTAGGGTAGAAATTTTGTTATAGGATGAGGGTAGGTTGTCCCTGAGATGAAGGGAAGCTTTATTCGGTACTGCCATCCTCTCTTTTGCTGGCTCACCATATTGTCTTGTTCCAGTTTTTATGATGTTCCTATCCTTTAATTTTCTTCATGAATTATTGTCTTATGAATGTTGTCGTCCTTTTCATTCTAAATTTTACAGCATTGGTGTTATTGAATTTCTCATTTCAAGATCCTCGTTCTGACACCACACCAGATTTAGTGTCCATGCATCTCAGTGTATCATTTGTGTTAGAGTATCTGCCCTTACATTATCTTTGCTTATGGGCCTTACCTTATAATGCTTAGAATAGCCTTCCTTGTGCATCAGACTCTGTGATCATCAAATGGTTACACATTTTTCCCATTGTCATGAAGATTTGGATACTCTGTTCCTTACTGATTTTATCGTATTTATACTAATCAAAGTTTGCAAAACTGTGCTCAACCATTCACAACATGTGGAGTTTGCATTACAGTATATCAAAATTTACCAATAAGTTACTCTCTGATGTTTCTGGTCAGTACATGAACTGTGTATGAAAGAATATATATGGCCATGTTTACTTCCCAGACAGCCATTGTTGCTTTTGTGATGTCTTTTTGTGCAGATGATTGCCTGTTCATGAACCATACTGTTTTGTTTTTGTTTCCCTATTTGTTCTCTCTGGTGATAAACAATCTTCCATGAAATCAGTTTGCACTGTGAAGGCACTATAAGGCACTATCCAAATCTTCAGACAGTGTATGTTGTCTTCTCAGATGTTACATTGCACAGCTGCTTCTCTTTGGTATCAGTGACATTTTGATATCTTAAATGAGACTTAGACTGCAGGATAATGGACTTCCTGTGCATTTGTATGTGTCCCTCCAACGCTAAGGATAGCTTTCAGATGACCTGTGCTAATTTTTTCCTTGTCAGATAATACTTAACTTCCTAAGTGATGGGCTCTCAAATGTCCATGATCATTTGTGGACCATCGATGGTGCTTTATATGCCAGGTGATGAGATCTATATGCCAGTAACTCTCATTGCTATGGAATGGTATCAGCTGGGTACAGTTTGTCAGGGCTGAAAAACATGCTTTATAAAATTCTGTAGTAAGAATGGAATAGAATAGCCTAGCAAGTTAAATCACAATTTATAATTTAAAATTTAACTATTTTTTGTACTCTATAGATACAAACTTTTTTATTTTTATTGTGAGTGCCCTCTTGCCATTTATAATCAGTACTGCACACACCTTTCATCTGTACAAAGAAGGAATTGGCATTTGAGAGGTTAAACCAGTGACTTTCTTCAGCAGAGGGTGGTCTAAAGTCTACCATTGCTCTGCTAATTCAGAATTTAATTTTTCATCTCTTAGCAAGGCATTAGCAATATAAAGCTGTTTGCCTTGATAAAATTTGAAATATTTGAAATTCTGTATTTTATGAATTTTTCATATATATATTTAGCCATCTTTTATTTTATTCCTGTTCTTGCTACAGAATTAGGTAAAACAAATATTGCAAAAACTTACTGGTTTGGGATTGTGTTACATAGCTGAACTATAAATTCTAGTTTTACATTTTGTCATGCATTATCATTACAGGGATATTTTCAGTTTCTGTTTTAGGGTTATGGACATCATGTAAATTTTCCATATCTCCCATCTTGCATTCAGCCTTATGCAGAAATCTAATCACTTTTATTTTCTTCTGTGGAGGATTTAGATTTGAGAGAATGTTCTTCAGTAGCGTTTCCCAATATATCTGGAAGTGCATGAATATTGATATTTGAATAGTTGTGTAATTTCTCATTTGTTTCGTGATCAGTTTTTTGCTTATTATCTGTTAGTTAACATGATTATGTAAACTTTGTGTTCAGATTTATTAAAGATTTTACCAAATGTGAGCCTCGTGACTGGCTACAGGTGATTTAATATTTGGGGGAGACATGGATATGGGACCCTTTGGGGAGTAGATTGCTCTGCCTTTGTGGAAATTAGCAGTCTTCAAATGTTTTTGTTTCGGACTGTTTGGTAGTTTTATGTCGGTTAAAGATGTGGGGTGAACTTTCTTTAGATATTGCATGTTGCTCAAGCCCTTAGAATGCTGCAAATTCCTTGTGTTGAAAGAAATTTAGATTGATGAAGCAAATATTTCCAAACTCCTCTTTTTATATGACCTAATTAGAGCATAGTTTGCTCTATGACAGTTGATATACAAGTGGATGTACTATATCTCCATAATGTTGCCATATTTTGTGAATATTCAACATATTTTGCCTTAATTTGATCACAGCAATTCCTAACTCAAACTTGGTTCCTAAAATTATATTTGTTATATCCGAATTTACCATTTGATGAATACAGTAACTTGTCTATTGATGTGGTTTTTTTTTTGGTCTATTCCCTCTTTCTTGGATACCTTTTGCAGTTGTTGGGTTTTTTGTAGATTTTGTCGTCTTGCTTTTGTACGTGACATCATTATCTTTTATTCTTCCTGTCATATTACAGCAAATTAAAGAGTGCAAGTATTAATATAATTCTTTAAGAATGAATGCACTTTTAAACTTATGAGAGAGAAAGAATTAATGTCATGATACAGTATACGTACAGTATAGTTATATAATGGTATTTGGTAATAAACATTAGCATTTATTAGATAGACATTGCCTGTATACTGTATTAATACCTGTTAGGGTTTATTATCCTGTAAAGATTTGCTTAATGTGACTGCAATTGTAGGAAGTTCAAATCCAGTGTTTATTGTTTAGTTATATTATTTGTAGTACTGTACTATATTTCTGAATCCATAGTATTTTATTCTTTGTATACTAGCAATATCTGGTCTTTCATTGTTCTATGTAGGCAGAGCCAACTGACAGTAGTAATGCAGACCCAAGTTCTTTTCTACAAATTGTCAAGAAAAAACTGTATAGGAAGGTAGTAAACGGATTTGTAATGGATGTCCGAAGACTTTCTGTTTGCTTTACATCTAATGTTTAAGCCATTTTGTAATATTGTGTGTCCAGAGCTTTTACCTGCAGTAGTATATTTGCAGACTAACATTTGGTGTCATAGATTATTTAATCATCATCTGACTGTTCTTGCTAAGGTAGCATCCTCTTAAGGTGTTATGGGGTGAGTCAATGTAGCTTTAAAAATGAAGTGCCTTGCTCATTATATTTCTTAGCACAGCAAAGTGTAGGTATTTGTCCCTAAAGAATTCTACACTGAATGGACAAAAATTCTTTCAAAGGTTTATAGTTGCTAGTATGTTAATAAACTGCATACTGTATTTCTTTTTGTCTAATTCTTTCTTCCAAATGGTGTCGTCATCCAAGTATAAGTAAGATCTCCAGTCTTTGATCTTGGTTTAGTTATTAAAAAATTAATTATTCTGATCCTGTAATGTCTTTCTCAGTCCATTTTATTTGGAGTACATAGGTATGCAGTTCAACCCTCATTTATCATATTATTTTCATTGGCGAAATGCCTGCTTACTTTGCTGTTTGCTGGCTTATTGTTTTCATTGCTGTAATATTTAGCTGTATATTCAGAGGATGGAGGGCCTCTTATTTCTTCAGTAGTTTATTTTAAATGCTTTAAAGCTTCCGTATTCAGCATTTTTGTATGAGAATTCTTTTTGTTATATCAGCAGGTGTACATCCTCCAGTAAGTGCAATTCATTGTTAATGAATTGGATAGTTAGGCATATTTATTTAGTGGTGTATGTATTAAAACTGGATATAATTTCTTCCAGTCTCGGTTTTTTAAATAAATCAATGGACATTTTACAAAATCCTGAGTTGACATTTGTTAATGGCACTTTTAGTTACAAATTATTTTATGATACATTAGGAAATCATTTTCTTTTTTATTTTTCATACTAATATATGTGTAATACTATTTACTATAAAAAAAGATAGTTGTTCGGTATAGAGTTGTCAGTATACGTTTATTGGAATTCTTATATTACTAGACACATAATCAGCTAAAATTCATGGTTTTCGTTTCCACATGCAAAATTTGTATATGACTTATTTTTACCATATAACTGCTGCTGACATTTTCTTTAAAACTTTGGTTTTTATTTTAGCATAATTGAGTGTAATTGAGCAAAGTACAGTGTGCCAAACTTATAACAAATTTTTGATATTTTGTGAATTTTCGGAATTTTTCTGTACTTTCTCAAAAAACTATCATACAGGGAAGAAAAAGAAAGGACCTTTAATTGCAATACATTTTTGTTTTGTTATAATTTTTATTTTGATCAGGCTGCCGAGTATTACGTTTAGGCACTATTTTGTTGTTTTATAAATTTTTTAAGTGTAATGTGAGTTTGCTACAAAACAAGAACAGACAGTTACAAAGCTTTTTGTTGGCTTATACTAAATCAGACTTTTGTACTTAGTGTATTTATTAATCATTAACTGGTTTGTGAAACATGCTTCAGTTTAATAGAGTATGTCTTTGGTCACTGTTTCCCAGAGATACAAACTTGATTTTTGTTGATATTGAATTTACAGATTTATTTGAAGGAGTTTTGATTTTCATTAACTTTACATCATATCCTGTGTTATCCAGTGCTGAAAGTTAGTCACACTAAAAGCATGAATGAATAAGAAATTTTATATTGCCATATAAACTGTAGTATTTTCCTGAATTAATATATACATTATTGCATAAGTTCTACTAACTGCACTAGACAATTTGATAAAGTGTGTGAAACTTCTTTTGATTCACGTATGGGTATTTTATTTAACACACATAGTTTCATTGCAACTGGACTTTCATTCTACCTAAATGTTGATGAATTTATATCTGTACCATACCTCTCCATTTACTTGTAGAAGGTTTAAACCTTTCCTGTGTAGATTTTATTCATGTGATGCTCAAAAGCAAACTAACTACGGGTAATAATTTGTATTATAATTCAACATTTGCACTTCAGGAGAATGAGAAATGCTCCTCATTTTGAGGGATCCCCCAAATTTCCTCACCTACCTGTTTAGCCTAATGAGTCATTTTGAAAATTTTTCATGCTTCTGTATGATATTTCTTATTTTTCCATTTTGTTCACTGTACGTAATTATTTTTTTTTATTGTACTTATGAGATGAACAAGTTTTTTCCTGAGGTCTTTTTTTAGTTCATTATTATATACACTTATTTTGGCTGTGAACTAGCTTTAAGGTTCAGTTACAATCTTATGAGTACTGTAGTAGCTTACATTAATTGTGCAGATAGACCCGGCTTGTTAATTAACTTCAGATGTACAATAATATACTTTTCTTCCTGTACTTATTTATGCCAAATTCATGTCAGTAAACTAATATCTAAACTTTATCATTAACAAAGGCAGGTCCTTTGGGCCAGCTCTAGGAGAGCAAAAAATGAGTAGATTAGCTCAGTGGTCTGGTTAAATGACTTAATTATAGAAATTGAGGTCACCTCTTGCACTTCTTTTGATGACTGTGCAGGAAGTCTTTTATAGACCTCTTTTTTTTCTATCCTTACCACTTTTCTAGTTCACCTAGTATCTTTAAGTGTGTTCGAAGCGGCTGTTGACTCATAGTTTTTTGTACACCTTGCCACACCACTGAAAAAACTGCTAATTTAAGATCTCTTCCTGATTAACATGGGCGTAACATGTCTCACACTAAGAAGAGGCATTTATTACCCTTCCTTTCAACTGCCATCGATAAGAAGATGGGAATGAGAAAGCCTTTAGTTTCATTGGAGGTTAAAAGTAATGACATAGTGATAAGAACTTTTCAAAATCAGACAGACTTTCCAAGGTGGCTCGGGTAGAGAGATGACCCCTGGGGTTTCTCATGTTGTAGAGTTGCTTGACCTTTTCCAAGACATGAGATATTGTGGTCTGGTTAAAGTACTGCACTCTAATATAATAAACTTGAACAACTCACCTTGCCTTCCACGTAGCTGTGCAGGTCCTATTTTTATAAGAAAACACTTCTGAGACTTTCTAATGCCCCATTTCATCCAAGGATGTCATATTACCATGGTGAATTCTTTCACTAGGGAGCATGAGGTTTCTACTTGGACCATTTCTCATTGTTAACTGTTTTTCCGAACACATCATTTTGGAATGAAAATGCCCCAATGCCCTCAAGGGGTAGTTGGTCTATGGTTTTCATCCTTTTGCTCCTCAGATTCATGGCACCTGATGCATTGACCTTAAATGGTCACAGAGTTGGATTCTTCATCCTTAGGTGACTTAAGCAGTTGTAATACTTAGACTCTTTCAATAAGTATAATACTTAGACTTTTCTCATCACCTGCTTTTGACTGGTTTCCTGTCAGCTTCAGTACAATTTAGAAAACTTTGCAGCAGGAATACATTGTGTTACTTTATTCAGCAACGTTGCACACTAAAAAGGTAGTTATTGGCATGTATTTGCATACAGTAGTCGTCAATATAATACTAGTCTCTACCCTGCTCACTTCTTTTGCCCTTCCTCTGCAGTAGATATTTTGCTTGAGTAAGGTAATTTAATGAAGTCCCTCTCTTCACTCCATTCGGATGGCTATGAGTGCTTGAGAGGAAATTTGAAACAGGAGGTGATAGAAAAATATGACTGCACCCTCCTTTCCTTATTTTGGATTGTTCCTTAATCTCTTGTAAGTGCAAATGTTGTGTTCTTTAAATTCTTACTGGTCTTTCCTTTGGATACAGAGGTAGTAAGCTCTAGTAAGGGTATCAGTTGAAGTTCAGTAGAAGCTCTTGATGTGTTCATAGTTATAAGGAATTTGATTGTCTTATGTGAATTTTTTTTAATGAACTTTAAAGCTGTAAGTCATGTATGACTGAGTGTTACTCTGACTTTACACTATGGGACAAGGTTTATGTATATCTATAACATAGATTTAGCATTCTGTTTCTAGTAATAAAGCACCTCATAATACTTTAGTTATTTCAAAAGGGATATTGTTGTCTTTCCTGCTGTTACAGATATACGGTACTGTACAGTATTTCAGTGATTTTAAACCATCAGTATGTTAGTTATTTTGTATGTGATCATAAATTTGACTGTCACCTGAACTCAGTAAGCAGCAAGTTCTTTTGGGCAACAATTTATATACCCTTGATTAATTAAAAACATAATAACATTTTTTCTCAAGGTAAGAAGATTAAGAAGATTCAACAGTTGATATTTTCATTTGCTACTTCTGTTATACAGTAAGCTTTTTTTATGGATAACTGTAATCTTATACTGTATTTGGAAAAAAAATAATTATTTGGACTTGGCAGTACTGTACAGTACTGTACTTGGTTACAAACAATAAGGGCAACGTTTAATATACACGTATGAGCAAATCAAATTAAGAATGCCCTCTTGAAACCTAACCTGTGTACATTTAAGTAAGGGAGCTGTGATGTTTCCTTAGCTTTCTTTGTATGCTGGTTTTAGCTCAGGTGTTTCTCCAGATGATAAAGAAGTACATCAGCTGGAAATTTATAGATTAATTTTTTCATTCACAGTCTGAGAATTATGACAGTGTGCTTGGTTTCAATCTTGGATCATATAGGGCTTGCAAGTGCCTATGGAAGTCATGTGTTGAGCATCACACGTTTTTCCGTCTTCATACACCAAGAACTCCTGCTAGAAAGTAAGTGAATGCCATTTTAAGTATAATTTTGAACATTTTTTTTTTAGAAGTTTCAGTTTTTGCATTGTTAATTGGTTATACGAACAAATCTTGGTGACCCTCAGGTTTTTAACTTTTTAAAAATTTTGTTGCAGATGCATTGACAAGTAACTTCTAAGAGTGCTTTTTCCTTATGCTTCCTTAATTGCAGCTGCTCCATGTAGCCATTGTCTTTGAGGCAACGTCTTAGAATGTTTATGTGATGGATTGAATGACATTTCATAATTTTTTCTGCATCTCTCTATACTGTATTACTAAATACAGTAGTTAAAAAGAATGGAGCATGCTAATTCTGTCTATTCCAGTTTGTGTTTTTTCTTATCTTAACACTTAATTGCTACTTGAAGGTCTGGTATTTAGAGAGATTCTTCTGGAAACTTGGGATTGCATATGAAAAGTTGATCATTTAATGGCCGTTCTGTCTAAAATTCAAGATGCATGTTACTCCCTAAAATCATTTTCTAAACTTTCAGCATGTAATGAGCATGCCAATTGATGAACCATGTACTGGATTAAGTGTGAGTTTTGCCATTTTGTCCATAGTTTGCAGTTCTTGGTTACTGGCGGGTATGCCATACAGTTTGGGCTCTCAAATTCCCTATCAGTTTCCATTGTCTTTGCAACCAAACCACCTCAAAGCACACTACCCCTTTTTTTCACCTATGCTGACCTTGATGTATTAGTACATTTCTGACCCCTATGATCTTATTAAACATTATACTGTATCTGCTAGTTATTCCCCAAATAAAGAGTTGATTGCATATATGCCAACAATTGATTCCTTAGATTCAGTATTTCTCTTCCAATCCATATGCCAAGCTTTTGCTGCCTTGCTTCGCCTATTCTGGGGATCACCTCCTCTCTCATGTGAATGTTATTTATACGTGTGACTTGTAGGTACTTGTATGAATCAGTCACTTCCATTTTTAAACATTATCCATACCAGTGTTCATCTTTGTCACTTCCAGTTACTATACATAGCTTAAATCTTGTTAATATTCATTTCCAGCTTTTTCCTTTATCCTTCCATTCATGCACATTCACCAACCTGTACAGTTTCTGGTCACTGTCACCAATTAACTCTGTATCGTTAGGAAACATCAGCTGTATCATTAGGAAACATCAGTTGGTTCCACAAACTTCCACAGACATCTCATGTCATTGCTAATCACTCCTGCAATAAGAGTGCATGATTGATGAGACGAAAGACCTCACTGTTTGAAACTCTCTCATGCCAGAACAGTAATAAATGGTTTACTTTCATCATCATGAAAACATAATTTTTTCTCAGCTAGTTTACTTTGAATTATACCCTACACCATCAACACTTCCGCGTTGTATATATATCTTTCAGTTCTGTTATCAAGCTTTTCCTTTGTCTGTGTATGCCACTGATCCAGGAAAAGCTTGATAACAGAACTGATCTATGTGCAGTGCAGAAGTGTTGATGGTGTAGGGTATAATTCTAAGTAAATTTACTGAGAAAAATTACAAATCTTCATGGTGATGAAAGTATTGTACAGTAAATTATGTATTATTGTTTGGTATGAGAGTCTCAAACAATGAAGAGTTATGTCTCATCACTCATGCACTTTTATTGGAGAAGTGATTGGTAGTGACATGAGTTGTATGTCAAAGTTTGTGAGAAAACAAACAAGGTTATAAACAGGGTGGGACCAACTGATGTTTGCAAATGATTTGCAAATGACACAGTGTTAATTTGTGACAGTGAACAGAAGCTGTGCAGGTTGTGTATCAATGAAAGGATAAAGGGAAAAGTTGAAAGTTAATACTAGCAGGACTTGAGCTACATATAGTAATAATTGGCAGCAAGGAAGCTGAATGGTGGATAAAAATGGAAGTGGCTGATTCATTCACGTAACTAGAAGTTATGTAAAGAAAAATCACATTAAGATGAGAGATAGGAAGTGGCCCCCAGTACAGTATAGGTAAAGCAAAAGTTTTTCCATTTATTCACAGATTTCTCACACAACTGTTAGATAACAAACAATCAGCCCACAAATCATCATCTTTGTCTAAAATACACTGCTTATAGTCTAATAATCTTTCTTTTATATGCCTTACATTCTTAACAAAGCTTTCCCATAACCTTTTCAGTTCTACTAAGAAATGTTATGCTTTGAACATAGCAAATTCCCCATTTATTCTTACCACTTTTGTATCTGTAAACCTGGCTTTTATTTTATCTGTCTATCTTGTTTGCTGCTCATTTCTTTCTTCTCCAAAACTACTCTCTGTACCTTTCTTCTCAAAATAAGACATCTTTCTACTCTCACTTTTACTGTAACTAGATATGTCTAACGACTACTGCATCCCTGATTGCTTCTATCTTTTACCTACACATAATATAAGAAAATTAAGCCTTTTTATTAACACTTCTCTTCACAAGTATGGTTTTGAAGTTTCTGTTTTTGAAACTAGTGTAACCAAAAATCAAGCACCTTTCAGAACAGATTTCCACCAGAAACTGTATTATCATTCACTGCAGGCAGACCAAACCCATATCTACTCTTGTATCTATACTGTACTGTATTATAATTCAAAGACCCAGCTCAGTCAACCTTTTGTATTTGCAAAAGCTTATATACTTCATTTTTACTTTGTATCTTGCCTGGATCGTTTGTGCTGACCATCACAATTTTTTCTCCTGATGCATTAATTACAGCCTTTCTATCCTTATGCTGCACTATGATGGTACCCTTTTCTTCACCTTGCAGTCTGCCCAGTGCAACAAGAGCCATCCCTTTCCCTGCCATACAGTTTTCATCTCACTCTGAGCACCCTATCACTCTGGTATACTGTTACCCTAACATCCAGCTGTCAGCATAAACATGACAACTGTTGTACATTAAATCTGTGCTGCATCCAATTCACCTGCATTGAAAGCCAGAATTATTGGTTGCTCGTATTTCAAGAGTACAGGATGTATGCATGTAAAGGGTAACAGATGAGAAACAGTTACACCTGAAGCAATTGCTTGAATGTGAAAAGAAGCTGAACCTACAATTGAATGTTTCCTGCATAAAATAGGATATCAGTATGTGGTGTTGCAATTCAAGGTGGTGAATGCAAACCAACACATAAGATTTAAATCCAGTTCTGTTAGAGCAACATACTTGAACAACATGATAAAGGGGGAACATTATAGTTAAGGAGGGAGGTTCGTACAAAGTATCACATATTTAAATTCCTAAACACTGAGTTGTGGAGATTGATGCAGTGAACAATTATAAGTTTTGTTTAAAGAGATTCTAAATACTGGCATCAAACACAGATGGAAGAGGTGCGAAGAGAACAAGAAGTCTGATTATTGAGGTGGAACCGTGCTTGAATGAGACCAAGTCTTGTCCAAGTGTAATGTGAGTGAGAGAATGGGGCTGCCTCACCCACTAATTTACTACCACCATGAGGCATTTTGGAATTCTGAGCACTATCTACTGCCAAGACTGGGCCAATGACTCTTGTGAAACAAAATTTTATACTTCATTTGAGGAAGTTACCGTCCGAGTCTCAAAATCTCATTTTACTCTTTAATGCTACTTATATACTAGCTCCAATAGATGTGTCTATAATATTAATTCTTATGAATTAGACTTTTTTTTTTTTGTTAAAATAGATAGACTAAACACATCCTTGTGCTTTAGCAAAATTCAGCACTTGTATTCTTTAGTTAAGGTATAGTATATGGAGTATTTTGCACTTTGTTTTATTTTTCACAAATTCATTCTACAATTGTACTGTATTAGTTTTACTTTATTTG
This sequence comes from Macrobrachium rosenbergii, assembly GCF_040412425.1. Classification (NCBI taxonomy): domain Eukaryota; kingdom Metazoa; phylum Arthropoda; class Malacostraca; order Decapoda; family Palaemonidae; genus Macrobrachium; species Macrobrachium rosenbergii. The sequence continues at coordinate 29,105,934 of NC_089759.1, forward strand.
TTTTTCAGAAATATGTTGACCCTTGGTAGTAAATTTCGCTATAGTGGTCGAACAGAATTTCAGACACTGGAGGAATGTAAGAGGCGAGCAAGAGTTGAACGTTCCTTTGTTAGGTGAGTGGTGTTAGCTGTATCTTGGAGGAAGGATTCATTCATTGTTTTTTTAGTTGTGCATTTTATAGTCGAACCTTTATGTGAATTTAAGGAACAGAATTTTGTTGTGAGTGAGTGCCGTGCTGCATTGTTGTATTGTACAGTTAGTTCCTTTAGTATGTGTTTATACAGATTCACAGCTGTTGATAGTTTAGAGCACAAGTTGTATGAAAATTCAGGATGCCATGGTTGCTATTGTATTGTCGGGAAAAGCCCTAACATTGTCATTTTTTTTGCAGCTTGATTTTTCTTATTCCCTATTATTGACAGGTCACCATCCAAGCGATTTGCTCGTCAGACAGTCCCAACTCCCAGTGATTTAGGGCGTAAAGCACGATCTGGTTCAGGATCATCCATACGACCTCGGACCGACTCGTCAGGTTATAAAGTAACTTCATTGCAAGGTGCTAAAACTCCGAAAATGGCTTGGGGGGAAGCACAAACTCCTGAAGAGTGAGTGTTGTTGGAATTTTTACATGTTGTATTATTAAGCCACCACTTTGATTTAGCAGTCTTTGTATTTATACATACTATTTTGTGGTAGAAGTAGGGAATACTTTTTATGAAATTTGTTGTCTCGGTGGAGTGTGGAAAACATTGTTATTTAGCAGAAAAGTTGTTCATTCTTTTTTTTCAGATTTGTGTTGTCTCCCCCTGTTAATGCATGGTAAACTCTTTGAAATCAAAGCAACAAAACAGTGTTACAAAACTTTATTGTAATGCATGGTGAAGTTTTAGTTCTTAGAAATAACATGCCAGTTACTTTTATTTTTTGTTAGTTCCTGGTATGTTTACCAATTATTTTTTGTTGAGTAGGTCAATTTTTTTGTGTCCAACTGATCATAAAGATGTGAAAATAAAGTTTTGGATGAGTTGTTACTTTGTTAGTACAGCCTACCAATTTGTAAAGCAAACTGAATTTGTACACATTCTTATAATTTCTTGTTATTCAGTTACTTTTGAGTTCTCATCTGTGTACCCCACTTAATTTGAGTCATACAACCAGGATGTCATGGGTTGAAAGCTGTATACCCTTGTGGTTAATTTTCCATATTTCATTTTCTTCAAAATTTTTTCAGCTTGTTATTAATAAGAGTTAATGAACTTTCTTTACACTGCATTAAGATTTCGGAACGGGATTTTATTTGATGTGAGTCCAGTGGGATGAGCAACCAAATAAATGTACCTTCAAATATCCCATGTTTAAAAGAGAGGATAGAATGTAGAAAGATGTAAAATAAAAGTTAAAAACGTGCCTAATGAAAGATGGAATCAGAGGATAGTAAGGGAATCCAGTTCCAACCAAGGAAATCAGTACATAAGTATTTATCTCTACAGTATGAATAGACAATTATTATTATTATTATTATTATTATTATTATTATTATTATTATTATTATTATTATTATTATTATTATTTCACTCATTGTGTTAGAAACACTAGTGAGTATGATTTTTAGACTCACAGCTGCCCTGTATGATTTGGTCTTAAACAAAAGGTGAAGATTGGAGCAACTTTAAGATGAAGACATAGAATAGCTAAAGTGGGAAGAGACTGAAGGGAACAGATAAAAAGTAAAAAACAAAAAACATTATAGCTGCACCCAAAGGCTGCAATTATAAAAATGTATTACTTAAGGCCAAGAAAATGAGGAGCTGAAATAAAAGTAAATTACATTTTTGTCGTTATGCAGATGGCTTCTTGGGTCAGTCCAGTCAACAAAAGAACAGAATAGCACTCCCGTAGTGGAGGACAATATTGCAAACATGTCTGGATAAAATCAATACAATGCTTAATAGTGAAGGGGAAGAATATGAGTATGCCATTTGTCTTATAGAAAGAATTAAATTTAATGATGATCTCTGGCTCTTTGATAGTACAGTATCTTTTTTCATAGAAAATGTTTTCTTAATTTTGATAACCTCAAAATGCCCCTTGATTCTCCATGCAGCAGCTCACCCAGTCACGGACTGCCAGAAATTGTGATTTTTAGCTAACTACCCTGGTATAGATCAACCTCTGGATTACAGCTAACCATGCAATTTGAATTACATTACATCTCCCATTTGTGTAGAAAAAATTTACCTTTATGTCCATCATGAATGGTCATTACATTATGAATAAGGATCTCAGGTAAAGAAACAATGAGTGTTAATCTAGTGGTATATAGAGATAGGAAATTCCATTTGGCAATGTTATAAGAAACCCCAGAACAAATAGTTTATTCCCTCATAATAAAATTGAATACAGTGCCACATTAGCTCAGGGGAGCCACCTACAGTACACAGTACTTGAATCTTATTCCTTTCAAAATCTTTGATATTGAAACAGGACTTTAAAATTTTTTTTGAAGTTGAACAGTATTTTAAATTTTAGGATTTCTTCTAAACAAGTTAATTCTTATTGTGAGACAAATATTACTTAGGAAATACTTGCCTCTGCTAGCCTCAGCCCTTGTAAGGGCATATTTTATCCACCATATCCTGTTTAGTTTTTAATCCACATGAAATCATTTATTCTGAAACAGAGAGAGCCAGTGCACATGATTTTAATGCAAGATGTCATGAACATTCCAGATTTCCCAAGAATGGCAGTCTTAGCAAAGCATAAGAAATGCATAGCCTCTCAACCATTATTCAAGTAATGTTTTCAATTATAGTAACTCATATGTATAGATGTTATCAACCAGACAAATGATAGAACATTGCACTTTAGTAAGGCCTTCCTTTCCGACAATGATATTACAGGACTAAGGGGAGGCTATGTAATTTAATGAAGACAATTGTGGGTCATGAATGGTACCTGTATAAAAGTCAAGCATGGCGTGGTTCCAAGTCTTCCATCTCATCCTCTACGGTAAATTTGGAGTTTACCTGATCCCTTCTGTTCCACAAAAATTCAAGACATTGGGATCTATGCACTCTCCCCTCACCTGTATCATAATTTGGCTGAGATTATTCATGCTTGATAAAGAACACTCATCCTCCAACTTGCAGATGTGTCTGTTTCATTGCATATCAGCTGCTGCTTTTTTATTTAAAAGCTCTTTCAACTATACATAGTTATTTCCTTAATTTCTGTCATGGTTACTAGTACTGTATATGTTTACAGAAACATTGAGAGTACTCCTTTACTAATGTAATGGAAGAGTAGCTTTTTATGCATTGTATTGTAACTTCTAAATTTAGAATATGTTGAGTGCTGAAGGATTTTAGTTGTGAGATACAAAAGAAATGGTTGTGGAAGATTTAAGCTTTAGTATTTTTATCAGCCCTATTCCTAGATATCATTTGGAGGTTCATTAATAGCTGTAGTTCCACACAAAATTTTAAAGGAAGGTCGAAAATTATAGAATGTTTTTGTTGAGTGAAAATTGAAAAGGTTTTTGTAAAAATAAAAAAACTATAGTTAGAATCTATACTAGAAAGAACAGAATCTAGTGAGAAATTAGAGATATAGTATGTATAAGTAACAAATGTATTGTCGTTTGCATATGAAGAAAAAATCATCATCATCATTATTGCAGAACAGTACAGTGATTATTATTATTTGAGGAGCCTTTGGTTTTGGGTTTTAATGGATCTATGCTGCTGGCAGGAAATGATGATTTACTTCAAGGCATGGTTTATCATGGTGTGACTGGAGATTTGTAAAATAATATCTAAGATAATGACACTACACCTTTTAACAAGTGTACAGACTGCACATTCATATAAACAAGTAGCATAATAAAGTAAAATTTTTATTATTAATATTTTATATTAAAGTTACAAACTCCCCTTAACTAATCAGTTTCATCATAACCTAGGATATATTTACTCCTGTGAAAATTGAATTTGAAAAGAAAATAGATCAAGAGACTCAAACCCTTTGTAGGTGTGATTTGAATCCATGTTAGGCTCGAGTAAGGATCAGGGTTTCAGTATATATTTCTTTTTCATATTCAGTGTGTAAATAAGTAAATTATCCAAAAGTTTTTGGAAGTTGAGAAGGTAAGAGGTCTTTGTTGACCTGACACTTAAAAAACATGTATCACATAAATATGTCTACAATAGTATAATTATTATTATTATTATTATTATTATTATTATTTTAGCCAGACATTTGAGTCACATTTCTAGAGTCATACTTGGATGCCCTCAGGGAATTTATAAATTTTAAATTAATGATGTTAGAGCTTGATAAAGAAGTCAGACTACTAAGTAAAAAGAAACTGAAGGGAACAGATGAAAAGTATAACACAGAGAAAATTACAGCTGGTGGGCAAAGAATACGGCAAAATTATCTAAAAACATTTTGTAGTTATAAACCTTTATCTTATTTATAACCAAGCCTCCCCCTCCCGTTCCCTCCATTTTAGCAACATGTACAGTACATCAATTCAAGTATGAAGTGGATTCAGGATATGAAGGGTAAGAGGGTTGTGAGTGGTATACTTCACTTCAGGAGGAATGCTGATTTAATAAGATTAGGATTTTCCATACTCGGAAGATTTAACCGTGGATTATTCTGATCTCAGATTATGGTCTAGAGGTAGCACACCTCCATAAGGGTGCTGAAGCTGCTTTTGCTTCCGTCTGGTCAAACTTGTTGGATACAAGGTACACTATTGGGGAGGCTTCTTAACTATGCTTAGCTTAGGCTGAGAAGCTAATGTTAAGAGGAGGATACAGGAAATGATCAATGTCAGTTCGTTTTGACAGGAATCAGTTAATAGAAAAAGGGAATAAGAAGTTGAGATGATATAAGCATGCAGATAGGGCCTAGCTGGTTGGATGAATCCTGACAACCATGTTTCAGGGTCACCTCTTGTAACAGAAGCATAACTAATGTTGACTACAAATGCATCAGTTGGCTGCCTGGAATCCCATAAGGATCGTGGTCGTGTTAGAGAATGGTTACATCTGTAACAAAGATTTTACATTACTAACAAACTGCATAGAGCGGTGAGAATGAATTAAGGACCACTGAAGATAATATGCAAGGGAGAATAGTCACCTAGATTATGGGCAGTGCCAGTACAGTTGCACACCTGAGGAACCAGTGGGCTAAGTGGCACTAAGGATTAGTCACTGTGAAATGTAGAATGACGTCAGTATAAATCCAAAGTTTGTGCAGAGAAAGAAGACTGCATTTATCTTTACTATGAGCATAGAGTAATAATTCCTTTAGGTGGGAAATAACTTCATCCTAACATAGAAAGCCCACTTTGTACGCTGCTGGGTCTCTGCTGATTTGCACTGGTGGGGGAATCAAGAAAACTAGACTTGCCCCCTTCTATATGGTTAAATCATCCAAAGGCCTGAGACTAACTTTAAACACATTTATTTCCTTAGTAGAACTTGTTTGTATTATTACTGTGAAATCCCAAATCAAAAGATTTTTTTAACCAATGTTATGTTATGTTATGTCCCAGAAATCATTTGCTGAACAAGAGTATCTCTGAGTAGGCTTGTGGAAAGAGCTTTCAGTGAGATAAATGATTTTGCTATAACCTCCAGGTGCTGGTCATTCTTTTTTTGAGGTTATCTAGAAATCCTTTCAGCACAGAGTGTTTTCACAGGCAACAT
>NC_089759.1:29116656-29174156 GCF_040412425.1 Macrobrachium rosenbergii
TTTTTTTTTTTTCCCTGAAGGTTTTCCACACCACTTGCGTCACAGCCATTATTTTACGCTGTCCATTCTTGACTCCTGAAGGAACGCAAAGGTTCCTTGGTCATTCATGTGTCTGGTTTCATTCATTTTCTACGAGCGCTTTTTTAGTTTCCTTATAGGAAAACCATTGTGCCGGCTTTGTCTGTCCATCCGCACTTTATTCTGTCCGCACTTTTTTATATCCGCACTTTTTCTGTCCTCCTTAGATCTTAAAAACTACTGAAGCTAGAAGGCTGCAAGTTGGTATGTTGATCATCCACCCTCCAGTCATCAAGCACCAAATTGCAGCCCTCTAGCCTCTGTAGTTTTTATTTTATTTAAGGTTAAAGTTAGCCATAATCGTGCTTCTGGCAATGATATAGGATAGGCCACCACCGGGCCGTGGTTAAAGTTTCATGGGTCGCGGCTCATACAGCATTATACCGAGACCACCGAAAGATAGATCTATTCTCGGTGGCCTTGATTATACGCTGTAGCGGATGTACGGAAAACGTGACTGCGCCGAAGAAACTTCGGCGCATTATTTACTTTTTTTTTTTTATTTGATCACTTTCATTCTTTAAACAGGTCTGGAGTGCTGTTGAGATTTTCATTAAAGATAAGGTATAAATTTAATTTCCTCATATCGAATTGGAAAGTGTTTTACGTTGTATTTTTGTCTCGCAAACAGGCCCTGACTCATATTTGTATGTTCACAAAGGAAAAATATACGTCCCTTTGGGAAGATCATAGCTGCTTTGGTTGGTGGCTTTCAGTCAAAATAATTAATAATTCAGTTTTATTTTCAATGGTGTTTCCATTATTCTCTGTTGTGTATTTTATACTATATTTTACATTCCAGTAGTGCTGGAAATCCCTCAAATAGCCCTAAACATCTTACTTGTGTAAATATACCGACCAGAATGAAGGAACGTTAACTTTCTAAATTCCCATTATTTATGAAAATGTTCCATAGAAAAAACTTGAATATGAAATAAAAAAAAAAAAAGGCCCTTTTACTTAGAGCCAAAGTTACCAATTAATGCTACTTATTCCGCCTAAACCTCTCGTTTCAACTTGGACGGTAAAATTCAATATTCTTAGGTCGAAGTGACCGAACCTTGAGTAATTTCTGTAAAAGAGTGTGAAACATATCTTACTAATAATGTACTTACAACGCTTAACACGGTGTAAGTAAGTGGTGAATTACAGAACGGCTTCTCGTGATTGGTTCATGGGCTTGGAAGACCATTAGGTTGCCTGCCCCATAGGCCTTTACTATTTTTTTTTTCTGAAGTAGGTGACGAATAACCATGCACAGTACTTCAGTATCCTGGAATCTCTCTGATACTTGTCCATCTATATATGATGAGTTCACTATATCACTCCCTGCCTTCCTGTCAAAGACATTTGCTGTGGGCTCCTTCAGCCATGTTATCAACAGGCGTCTAAAAATAGTCACTTGTTATTGTCTAGAGCACCAGACTTGGCCACAGGACACGTAACCACCAAAATATTAACTCCCTCCTCCTCCTCCTCCTCCCCACCCCCGTCTCTCATTAATTTGATCTTATTTTTCACTGTTTATCTTTTTATGGTGGTTTCATTTTTTTGGCGATTACTTCGGTCATTCTTTTTTGGAATGTTATACTGGCATTTGTTTGCTTTTAAAGGTGTGTGTGTGTGCGTGTGTGTGTCCCTGAGATAGCATTATTTGGGAGCAGTCTCATATCTCTTTGCATGAGGCCATCACTTTGCTTTTAAAGGTTTGTGTGTGTGTGTGCGTGTGTGTCCCTAAGATAGCATTATTTGGGAGCAGTCTCATATCTCTTTGCATGAGGCATTAACTCGTATTGGGTGTCACTGCAGCTATGCATAATGACTTGGGGAGCGTGTTGCTGTGATGTACTTTCGTAGGAGATGTCTGACGCTCTCTCCCTCTTAAAAGATTATTCATCCCCCTCCCCCCCAAAAAAAAATAAAAAGATTTAAACAGCTGCTAGACTAATTAATTTGTGTGCAATATTTAGCTTGAAAACAAAAAAGATGCAGACAGCTGCCAACTTGCTATTCAGTTTGTGTTAAATAAATAATTTTTGCACAAAACATTTACACAGCGGTTAGAATGTTACTTTATTTATGTCAAGAATGGTTATCTTGTCAGTGGTTCAGGTTTTCTGTTGATTACTTGCTGGTACTCGGAATGCTGTTCATAAGATAAGTGTTACTTTTGAAGAAGTAGATTTCGTTTGCAATAATGGCTTTGTTTGCAATGTTTTTCTCTTGTAAAAAAAGCACACAATTTTATTGTAATATTTGTATGTTTGTTCTCTCAAAGTATATAAGGTATCGGGATATTTATAATGTTTACGATGAAGGAATACGGCTCTTGGTAGAGAGTGACTAAAATACAATGAAAAATCTCGCTTTTCATTGTATTTTAGTCACTCTGAGTTCCAACAAGTGAAAAGATTGGTCATTATTTTAACAAACAGATAATACATAACGGTGATATAAAGGAGAATCGAATAATGTGCTCGGGCCTTAAATACATCACGTACGGTCCCGAACCTTGGACCAGCTACCTGAATTTTGCATACTTACGTATGCATCAATGGTTAGAGCGTCTGTCCCCGGACTGGACGACGACAAGCCTACATTTAGAGTTCATTGCTTGTCGGCTGTTTTTGTTAACGCTAAATTAAATAAATGTATGGATGCACTTGAATATTATTATTGAAGGTGGAATACCCAATAATTCTCTGTAAATATTAAGATTTGTAGATCATGTTTACCTAGACATCATAAAAATGGGGACTTTTTATTCAGTGCTCAAATTATATATTGAATTTAGAATTATTATTATTATTAATTGTTAACTTCCTTGATTTTTCAATATACTTTCTACCCTCTGTTAGTTATTATTATTATTATTATTATTATTATTATTATTATTATTATTATTATTATTATTATCAATGTGATTCTTAGGTTTTCCTGTAGACCCAATGTTATGCATATATCTGTGTTAGGCATCGTGTTAAAATGTGTGAAAAATGCATTATTTTTATACATGTACTTATCAAGTCATAATATTGGGTTTCTTACTTTATCGTTATATTAAATGTCAACAGTTAAACATCTGTCTATATGATCAGAAAATCTTTTATGTACTACACACATTCTATTTTTAAATCGTCATTTGTACATTACATTAATCCTTGAATACTGCCGTGTTTTCACGGAAACCTTATCATTTAAACGGCATAATTATGTGATTCATTGATAATATGAATGTCATTCTTGCCACGCGTGTGCTCCTATGTTAATTTATCTTTATTCTTCTCTTTTTACAGGTAAGTACCCAGGATTAATTAAGATCGACCTCTCAAGGTAAAGTTGAACCCGTTCTTGTTCATTTTACATAAGTAAGGTGAATGACCTCTTCTCTCCTGTATGTAGGTAGGAGCATCGATAGGTGTATTGTGTATATCATGTGTATTGTTCATTTAAGTGTATTGTGTATTGTGTTAGGTACTAGAGTTCCGGTCGGCTTTTTGGGTAGCATTATGGTGCATTGTGATGCATTGTACTGGTCCTCATCATTATCACCAACATAAAGGCGAAAGTCATGAAGTGTTTGATAATGATGACATTTGCTATTGGCTGTGGGAAACACGTTGAAAGGCGTTTTATCTCTCTCTCTCTCTCTCTCTCTCTCTCTCTCTCTCTCTCTCTCTCTCTCTCTCTCTCTCTCTCGTTGTTGCAATGGTATCAAACACTGTTCGCAAACTGGGAACACCGAGATCGATCCCCGAGTCTGGCGAGGGAAGGAGCGGTAAAGGTTGGTGTCTAGAATCGGAAATGTTTATATAAGTGGTAATTATGTACCTGGTTGTCAGTCGACTTGTGGGCTGTAACTGGGATTGTGGAGAGTGAGAAAAAACTGATGGAAGCGATCAGAACTGAGCAATGAAAATATGCCTCTGATGGTCAGATGACTGTGGTAGGTTGCATATTAATTGATTGATTTATGACTACTAAAACTGGCGTTACAACTTGGTAGGTTGCAGGCAGTGGTAGAGAGAGAGAGAGAGAGAGAGAGAAAGTGACAGACAGACAGACATAACAGTCGTGAGTGATAAGCAATTCGTTTAATGAATACAACTTTAATTTGAATAATAACGCATTGACCTCGACGAGGCAATCCTGACCCCCACCGGGTGAAACCAGTCTCTCTCTCTCTCTCTCTCTCTCTCTCTCTCTCAGTCTTACTGTGTCATGTGTTGTAGGTGATTATTTGTATATAAAAACGCGAGTGAAAGGTAAATTGCTGTATTTTTAAGACCAGAGTCTGTAATTTCTCGTTATTTCATCACGTTAGAAGTCTGCGAGAATCAGCTGACCTTCATGTGGAAGTTACATTTTTGTTTTATTTTTTTAAATTTTGGTGCTGTATGAGGCTTTTGGCAGACAACTCAAAGTTTATATTTTACTGAGTGTAGTATACTAATTTATCCCTAACTAGTAAGTTTATGAATTTTATATCATTGATATTGCAAATGACGTTTCAGTGGCTGACATTTTTTCACGTTCCTTCGCTGTTGTGAAGTATTTATAAGACACTGTTTATATTTATCTCCTGAATTTTTGTCTGTGAATTGAATTTTTCAGAAATTTTAAATTTCAATATAAATTACAGATGACGATTGTTGGATAAGTAGTGGTCAAATCCCCGCTCTGTTGAATATCAAAACATCGATAGGATTGTCACAGAAATATATTTTTCCAAAGTCTTGTGCTCTACAAATAGCAGTAACTGCTTGTGATATTTTTGTGATATTTTGATCATCGTCCCCTCCAACGCCGTGTTTCGCAAAGAGCCTCTCATAGGTCCCAGCGCTCGGCCTTTGGCCTAAATTCCATATTCTATTTTGCTCTATTCTATTGTATTCTGTTAAATTCCGCCACTCGTCTCCAGCCTCCCGCCTCGTAGGTCCGGGTCTTCCAAATCTGCTGGTGTCCACAGGAACCCAGCAGCCAATCACGTATCATTCTCCCACGGGTTGTGTAGGACATAACCAAGCCATCTCCGTCCCCTTACATCATTATATCATCTACAGTGTATCATTATGGATCTTCCTTCATCTCCCGAATAGTATCATTTCTTACTCTCTCCTGTTATATGGCTCCTGATATTGTTCTTAGTGCTTTTTTCCTAAATCTACATGTATACATACACACATACATGAAATTTTATGTATGTATGTATGTATTTATTCATGTGTGCATGTATGCATTATCATACAAATTTTCCCCTTAGAATGGTAATCTTGTAGGGTGTTAACCTTCCGGTTCTCGTCAGATTTTTTGGCCAGAAATTGCTGGCATGTGATAGCTAGCTGTAACGCATCATTTGTTCGAAAATGTGAGAAAACATCTCCGAACTCGATGCGCAGAGCACATCTATGAAGGCCGGTCGGTCAGCTCAGTTCAGAGTGGCATTTATCGATCTTCGGAAATATCAACATTACTATCCTTAAACCCTCTCTCTCGCTTTGGTTTTCGTTTGTGTGTATGTCAACATTATATATATATATATATATATATATATATATATATATATATATATATATATATATATATATATATATATATATATATATATATATATATATATATATATATATATATATATATATATATATATATATATATATATATATATGTGTGTGTGTGTGTGTGTGTGTGTGCAGTACATATATGTGTTTATGTGTACACAAACGAACAGAGACACGCACAATTAAGGAGATGTAAATAGCAAATATTATAGTTTTTATTATATTAAAATTATAATTGAAGGGCATTTCCAGACTAAGCACCTTCGTAATGATTATTGTTCTCTTAATCAGAGAGAGAGAGAGAGAGAGAGAGAGAGAGAGAGAGAGAGAGAGAGGCAGGCCTTAGTTTCACGTAATCTCGCGATGGGATCGTCGTTGCGTGTTACTGATAACAAAATATGGAAATTATCGCAGACGGGATTGAGCGCGCATACGGGTTAGCTCTTATGAAGGGATCTTCTTTGTAACTTGGCAAGTACCTCAGACGAAGAGTTTTAAGTGTGTATTGCATATAAATCAAGTTTTTCTTTTTAGCTGAAATTCAACCCATCTAAATTGCAAGTCACTGTTTTCGTTTCAGTTCTTTCACGTGTCTTCTCTATTTGCCAACTCTCTTATGAAAAATGGGCTTGAGGTTTTCTGAGTGTTTTGATTTTACGTCGTTCCGTTTTTCCTAATAACTCAAGACTTTTTTTTGTCGAATTTACATCAAGCCTCTCGCTATTTTTTTTTATCCTAAATGGAAACAAAATATGAGTAATAATAATAATAATAATAATAATAATAATAATAATAATAATAATAATAATAATAATAATAATTAGTTAATAATAATAATAATAATGATAATAATAATAATTATTATTATTATTATTATTATTATTATTATTATTATTATTATTATTATTATTATTATTATTATTATTAAAAATTTAGCAAATATTCATTGGAAGACTATTGACTTGCTGGCAAGCTGCCAGAGAATGAAATGCCCGCGTGTGATGAAAGAAAAAAATCAATATAAAGTTAATAACGGAGAGGAAAAAAGAATGATAAAATGGAGATGAAACATTAATTTAAAGGAATGAAAAATTGTCTCTCTGTGTAAGAAAAAAAAGGCATGCCCGAAAGTTACTTATGAATATCGATGTCACCCTTCTCTGAAGTCAGTCACAGCTTTATTTTGGATTAATATGACCTTATAAGAGCAGCTCTTGATCTAGAATAGGGTAGAATTCTTCTTTCAAATGAACGCCATATTCTGTGGAAGCTTGAATTTCAAGTCACTGGCCCCTTTGTGAGCTTGTTCCATATGAATAGGATTCATCATCTGAATCATAGTAACAGTAATTATGATAATAGTGTCCAAATATTCCTCCTTAACAGAAATTAGCACAACACTGAAAATTATTAAGCTGAAATTAAAACTTTCACGAGCATGCTTTAATAACAGGTAATTGCTGTGTCCTCCAGCCACATGAAACAATGGTGCACAAAGATCCCACAAATGTAGTGGCGACAAATTTATAAGCAGTAAAGGTGGGATAATTTCTGACATTAAAAACGACAATCGCACAGTTTCAAGGTTTTGATAAGGGCCCCTCCGCTGGCAAGAGTTCTGTTACTGTGACAGGGATTGGCAGCTGATAAGCTACAGGCGTTGTCAGCATGCTGAACGCAAGCAGAGCTTAAATGATCAGCTGATCTCGTACCGTGCTTCCATGGTTCTTAGTATTTAATCTGAAGCTTTTTGTGCTGTGTATAAATTTCCTTGGCATGTTTCTTTCTTGAAATCCTCAGCTGAAAACCAAGAGGACTCCAATAGGAAATCAGCCTAGAGACAGAGACAGGTCACGGGAAAAGGTGATCAATAAATAAATATGAGGGAACAGAGATTTGGTGTATGTAAACAAATGAGGTATCGATGCAAGAGTTAGGCCTACTTTTAACCATTTTTGGAGCACAGTACTGTTCCCTCGGATGGATGTCTGAGTTTCCCCAAGGAGTTTTTCGTCCAGACAAAATTTCAGGAAGTACCCTATCTCTTTTTGTCCCCCCCTCTTCACCATTATAGTAATTACTACCACTAGTTCCCTGTCTCCTTTGAGCTATGGTCATGTTATGCCGTCTGACACCGCTCTCCTTTTTCTCAGCCTTTAACCCTCTTCACCAGTACCCTGTACCTCCACAGACTTTGGTTTTGGGCACATCTTGCAGTCTTTTGTTTTGCACTGGTCGAGATCACACTTGGAAAGTTATTAGGAAGTTTTCTGTGTGACCATATTCATTCATCTTTATTTATTTATTTATTTATTTATTTATTTATTTATTTATTTATTATTATTATTATTATTATTATTATTATTATTATTATTATTATTATTATTATTATTATTATTATTATTATTATTCGGAAGACGAACCCTACTCATATGGAACAAGCCAAAAGGGCCATTGACTTGAAATTCAAGCTTCCAAAGAATATGGTGTTCTTTAGAAAGAAGTAACAGAAAGTAGTGGGAAAAACAGAAAGAGGAGATCAGTTATTATAAAAATAGATTAACAAATTAATAGATGAATAAAAATGTACGCAAAATATTCAGATATTATGAAAAGAATACTTGCATTTATTTAGTGTCTGCTCTTCTTGAGGTAATTGACTGACTAAGGTCATTGACATCTCGTGAGATAGTGCGTGCTACTCGGTTTTTAGTGTCATTATCAAAAAATTTTTCTTAAGGTGTCGTTTAAATGTGGAAAAGTCTTCCCATCATTATTTGTGATGGTGATGTCAACATCGATGACCTTCACAGTTGCGACGCCAGTTACATGCATGAAATTATGCATGAAGTCATTCAGTCAGCCTTTCATGCATCTTGTTCTTGCTCTCTCTCTCTCTCTCTCTCTCTCTCTCTATGTCTCTATGTATGTATATATATATATATATATATATTTATATATATATGTGTGTGTGTGTGTATATGTATGTATATAATATATTATATATATATATATATATATATATATATATATATATATATATATATTGCTTTTACCCTTCTTCCTTTATATCTACTACTGTGAACAGTAGTAGATATAATTCAAGATCAAAGATTCAGTTGAATCCTTAACTAAATATGCCATTAAAAAAGATTAATACCAGTAATAAATGAACATCAGACTTTCGGTTCATAAAAGGAATTCATGTATAGAAATATATCTGAAAATACTTTGTTACTTTAGAAATACACTTTGGTAACTCGACCTTAAGTATCATCCAGTCATTTGACGGTACATATTGGCTACTTTTTTTTAGGGTGGTAATTATGTCTTAAAGAAAAATACACGTGAACATGTTATAATGGAAATTTTCGTTTTCTGTCTCTTCAAAAATAATGTTTATTTCGTCTGCGTTGATGAGAAATGACCGAATATACATGTATATAAAAAACATATATACTTCAATATAAAGCTTAGCGTAGTTATTTTATTACCTGATGAATTTTACTATCACATTTGACCTTGTACTATTAGTCATTTCCCTTTTGACGTCCTCTCTCTCTCTCTCTCTCTCTCTCTCTCTCTCTCTCTCTCTCTCTCTCTCTCTCCAGCATAAAAGTTATTACCGTCTTTAGGTTTGCCATATGTAGGACAACTGCTGCTCCTTTATGTAATAATTTTGCAACCTTTTATTCATATGTAAGGTGTTGGGGAAACAACACACAACCCAGAAATATACCTAAATCTGGCATAGAATAAATAAAATTAAATTACATGCTTTGTGAGACTACTTCCGGCGGTGGATATTAGGTTCCTTTTGTGTTGTGTGTCTGGGTGGTGGCGGTGGTGGGTTTTGGGGGGTGGGGAGGGCTCTGGGAGTGGCTTGGCTGAAGTTCGAGGGTCCATGGGCTCGCCTCTTAAGGGTTCAGTCATTTCCGTAAAGAAAGTAAACACATTTAATTGAAACGAAGGTAAATTTCCTTTCCTTTTGCTGGTTGGTGGGTGTGTTTGTGTTCGTATGGTACATCATAATTAATATAATTAAGTTATTTAAAGGACTTTAAATTCTTTAGAATTTATTAATTTCTTTTGCTTAAAACGTATTCGGCTTGATTTTTGCATTGCCAACTGAAGGTAGGAAAGTCCCTGACTTACTACGAAAGTAGCGTTATCGCAGTACTTGCAGTTTCTGCAGACCTTCAGCAAGGATGTTAGTGTGCGAATCGGGTATGTATCCTTGTAGTCTTGTTTCTGTAGAGTAGGGCAAAAACTGAGAGCGGTAGCATTCCCCTCCACCCACCCCCATTTCCACCCTCTGACCGTCTGCTATGCGGTAACTAACGCTTAAGAGGTTTAGAAATGTGACCAATGTTTGATTTTGTTAACCCACAATTAAGTGGTCGCTTCCTCCAACCTACCAGTGTGTCGGATTAGCAAAGGTAAAAGGATTTTTAAATCCCCCATAGACGCTCCTGGGTACGTCGGCATTTAAATCCGTCAAACTAAAAAGTTACTTGTTGCAAGTAACTTCGCATAATTATAGTTGTCTCTTACATGCCGAAGACATGTGGTTTGAATGAAAATGATTTGTAGTTTAGAAGATACAGTAGAGAGAAATTCGTATAGCATGTGTGGCGATAATACAAGGATATATGTGAGCCAAAGCAAAAAATATAAAAAACTAGCTGGTCACATCCTTGACTGGAATCGGTTAGACTGCTGCTCTTGCCAGACGTAAGGGGCAAGAAGGTCGTCGTTGTCGCTGCCTGTTTTTTTGACAGAGGTTCCTCCTTATGCATCACTTTCCATGTACTTGTTTGGTCCAAATTATATATTTTATATATAAGAAATACCTCTTTATACGGGATTTGAGATTTACGCACAATTACGGTGCTGTCAGATGACAGTCGCTACGATAAGTTTTCCCATTGAAGGGGGTTGGTGCCTTGTCTTCCCTTCAGCCACAAGTTGTGTTGTAAACACGTGTGATAA
Source organism: Macrobrachium rosenbergii (assembly GCF_040412425.1). Classification (NCBI taxonomy): domain Eukaryota; kingdom Metazoa; phylum Arthropoda; class Malacostraca; order Decapoda; family Palaemonidae; genus Macrobrachium; species Macrobrachium rosenbergii. The sequence continues at coordinate 29,127,288 of NC_089759.1, forward strand.
GGTGTCGTTATTCTTTAAGGAATATTGGTGTGAATCTCCAGCTGTAGAATTTGATGTTTTACACGTTCGTTGTCGTTCAGTACACCATAGTATGTGTTACAGGCGCAAAATAATGCGTTCTTGCCTTTTAGTGTTTAGACTAAGACAATGATAGTGGTGATCAGGAGAGTAATGCTCTGTGATTTCCACCGAAAGTGAATCTGAATTTACAAATATTGAATTCCGTTGTGAAATGCGAATATATTCTCTATTGCCATGATAAACAAATTGGAAAATAATTGTGTTTTCTTAACATGTAAATGAATTGCATTACGTTTAGCCCCTGCCTTATCCAGTGATTTTAATTGGAAGTGTTGTACTATATTTCACATAAACCAGTGAAGTAACTCACGGCAGGTAGATGGTTCATGTCAGTGATTCATAAGCCTAAATTAAAATGTTTATCGGTATTACTGCAGCTTTGTTCTCAATGCGAGTGTATTGAACCGATCGAGATGCACCGGAATAAGCCTAAGGCCAAGCAATAGACAGTATAGCTTAATCCATTGAAATCGTCATTGGATAAAGGAAAGTTGAAAGGTATATCAGAATAAAAGGCCTTAGATAGGTACTGTATGAAGTTTGTCTATTGTATGATCAGGTCAAGCTGTATTCGGTGTAGCCGGTGTTCCCGACTATTATTGTCAATCGAGTGCAATCATTTTTTGTATCTTTATTTTTCCTCGAGTGGTATAGTCTGCCACAGTTGGTGCTTGATTCAGGTACAAAAGGATACCTCATTTAAATAACCATACATAATAGTGTGGGCATTGACCAGTCGCCAACACTGGGCGAATAAGAGAACCGCCTGCAGCCAAGTAACGGCCGTACACCCACGAACCGAACTGGCCTGTGGTTAGCCCGGAGAAAAGAAAAAAAAAGTGGACTTCAATATTTTCTTTGTATGAATGGGACTTGCCTTTCTGAGACAGAGTAAATTGTCAGCGAAGCGGAGGGTGAATGAAACTGTTTACGTTTGTGTAAAATGAATAGATGGTTTTCTTTTTGTTACGGAAAATGGTTGTGTTAGGTGTGTCTTTGAGCCGCTTTGTATTAACCATACAAACGTTGGACTAGGGTTTTATATCGGAAATTCTTTGGCAGTGGTAATTTGGGATCGCAGACAGTGATACTCTGCTAGAAACATTTCGTGATGAACGGTAGGCAAATTCTCTCTCTCTCTCTCTCTCTCTCTCTCTCTCTCTCTCTCTCTCTCTCTCTCTCTCTCTCACAGCCGCGTGTCAGTACATTTTATGCTTATAATCACCGCATGTCGAAATCCTAAGGGTTGGTGGTTTTGATTGAAAGTGTATTTTGATGTGTGTGTGTGAACAAATGGTTTCAAGAGTTCTTTTGAGATGTTTTGTTGATGGTTAGGTGACAGGGGTTGGTTTATAGTGTGCATAGCCTAATTGTGACTTCGTAGTAGGGAGCAGAGAAAGCATGGAAAGTGCAGGCTCGATGGTGTCAAAAGGGTATCGGAACGGAAGTGCCCATGTAGAGGAAGCGAGTGAGTGTATGCCAAAGAGAGCAAAATGACACAATGTGCGTATGTTTGTCCGTTGTGTCACTGATGAACCTCTTTTTTAGCTGTAAGAAGCGAGTAATGTTGGAAAAGTTTCCGCACTAAAGCTTATCCTCGACTAAGTCATTATAGTGTGAATGGTAGTGACGTCTTTTAGTGTTCTGTGAAAGAAATTTATTGAGACGGCTATTTGTCTGTCCGTCCGCACTTTCTGTCCGCTCCCAGATCTGAAAAACTACTGCGGCTAGACGGCTGCAAATTGGTATGTTGATCATCCACCCTCCAATCATCAAACATACCAAATTGCATACCTTTAGCCTCAGTAGCTTTTATTTTAATTAAGTTTAAATTTAGCCATGCTCCGGGTGCCAACGACACAGGCCACGACCGGGCCGTGGCTGAAAGTTTCATGGGCTGCCGCTAAGAGTTTCATGGGCCGTAGCTGAGAGTTTTCTTACAGCATTATTTCGAGTGCGCCAAAGAAACTTCTGCGCATTTTTTACTTGTTTCTTTTATCGATGCACAGTTGATATTAAGATGTAGACCTTACCGTATTTACTGTAGATATCAAAAGGACAATATCGTCTTCTAAAGAAAAAATATTTTTATTAAGTTTGTTCATTTATTTTTTTATCTTTGTGGTCGCTATTTTGGAGAAAGAAAATAACACGTCGATTGTTGAAGCAAGGGGTGAATCAGTTATTCCTAGACCGAGTTGGAATCCCGGTTTAGAAGAGAGAGTTTCTTCATTTATTTACCAAATTCGTATCCAAGGTTTTCAGTGAGAAATGTGTTGAAAAACGGAGGGAATTTAAAAATTAAAGAATTCAGTGTCTTTTGACCGTGGACCGGCTAGGCTAATTGGGAACGGTAGATTCTACGTAGGCCTATGACATTTATAAGCAATATATATATATATATATATATATATATATATATATATATATATATAGAGAGAGAGAGAGAGAGAGAGAGTGATTTGTGTTGATAATCGAAACTCTTATTCTTTATTTTAATACAAAACCCTTTCTTCCTCTGGAGGCAACATTCATAACGGTTACGGACTGGAACGAATCTTCACAAACATCATCTTGAGTGTAAGAGTATCAGTCTTTATCTGGGGACTCGTTCGTTCTAGATAAGGTGATGCTGTGCGACTTCTAGCTTTACCTTAGCCATGTGTAGGGGTTTTATATGTTTGCCCATTCCTTTCGGGGGTGGGTGCACCGGAAGCTTAAACTCTCAACAGTTCCAGTGTTGTGTGTGGCACGCACAATCTGATAAAAGACAAGACCTACGCCTTCAGATGAGACTACTTTATCTGGCTTAATTTCTACCAGTAATCATAACTTTTCCAAACATACGTAGCCGACTGGTTATACTCGTCTGATATATGCATTGCCATGGCTGCAGTGACCTCTAAACTTCTTGATATCCCAGTATTTTTGTTTACTCTTTCCGCTAAAAGTCTTGAAATCCGAAATTCAGAATTTGATTTTTCACTCTTGCTACCAATATCGAACCATTTTTCATACCGATATTTTCGTATATAATACTCTTACCAATACCATTCAGTAATACACACCATTAGGCTAACTTTGGAACTTTATCGAAATCGGATGATTTCCGTTAAAACACGTGACTAAAAAAAAAAGGAATTCATTGTTAACAGAAATAGTCCTTGGGTTAAAAAACTGCCTAGGCGAAAGCTAATACAATAAAGAAATTATTCAGATGACTTACTAAGACCTATGCACATTGCTGCAGATGTCAAACTTCATGTACAAAAGGACTACAGGGTGCCCCAAGGACTAAGCAGTTGTAACATGGAGACGAATTCTAACACTTGCTATTCGAAAACTTTATGAATCGATGAGCAAGAAAAGTAGTTGGTGACAGACGAATAAATGGTGCCCGCCTGATGGACCAGAGATGAAGATGAGGTTGGAAATGATATCCTTATTTTATTCAGTCAGAAAATAATACCCACCAAATTCAGGTTAGGCTTTCAGGGTATCCTCTGAATTACAAGTGATAAAAGACTTATACCGAAAACTTGACTGAAGAAAAATATAATCTAACTGGGGGTTTTCTTTGCACACCAAACGTAAGTATCAAAATAATAAAAAGTGTGGAACACTCATCAAAGTCATGAAGAATATACGATTATCACTGGGTCCAAATTCGTTAGCAAATTAACTGCCAAATAAAATAGTAAAAGTCCAATATCACTCGACTTCAGGACTACCATCGGGCTCTACAAAAAATCTAGTGTTCAGAAGATTTGTTCGAAGAAGGAAACCTACACGTCAGACATCAGCTCTGCAGCATATTTATTTTTTCGTCTCGGTAGATGCAGTTCCTTAAAAAATAGTATTACAAACATTTTCAAGTATGTCTTCTTCACCTTGCCACGAGAAACTCAAAGGGGTTGGTTATTAAAAACAAATGTACCCGGCCAGTATTATAAACATTTAATCTCATTAATTTTTATGGTGTCAACAGGAAATCAATCTTCTAATATGTAAGACCTTAACCTTCTGAACCTCAACGCTTTACTACATATATGTATTTAAGACATGGCTGATCAGTATAGTAGAAACCGTTTTGGGATGTTTATTTGACAGCTGTATCAGCCCAGTTTATATTTCGTTTTGAAAAACTTTTATGTGACCATTTCATACCATGCAGTGAACTCGAAGAGAAATGAGAGAAATATCCGTTTAAGATGTTACAGTTTCATTGTAAAGTTTTTGTTATCGGTCAGTGGTTCATTATTCAAGCCACATTCGGTTGTAGCCGATGTTTCATATGGAATAGCTGGAGGTCCGGTTTTTATTACAACTATGGTTGGTATATACTTTCAAAGCTCATATTTATCCTTATTCGTTGAGGAATTCCGAGTTTCGACAGTACTAGACTCTCGATAGGAATGCAAGTCTTCTTGGTGGGAACATTATCGAATACTCGCTTATCGATATAAAGTTGCGTAGTTTCTTAAGTATTGTTGTGAACCAGATGGGAACGTAATCATTAGGTACGGTGACCATCTGTGGAGATAATGATCAACTTTTATTGACCAATGGAACGAACTGACGTAAGTAGTCTGTTTGAATGCTCAAAAAAAGAAGAATCCAGGAAAGGAGATTTCAGTACCTTCGACATATTGTGGTAGATCAAAATAATCTTGTCGTTGGTCATAAGACCATCTTCTATATACTTACCAACTTCTGGCAGATGGAACGCTACGTAATTTCACATGGAATGTGTTAGCTTGACCTTTCATATCTTGCTTGACTTGCAACTCCTGAACTCGAGTATTTGCCGTCGTAGACGCTGGATTTGTAAGATGTAACTTTACGATGTAAGTGAAGATATGGTCAGTATTGAGGGAAAGTCCCACTCAGAACGGAAGTTACATAGTTCATCCAATACGTATATTAAAAAAATGTCATACGTTCGTGGATATTCGTCCAGCTGGACACATCAACAGTCCTATCACAGGGTGCATCTGTAACTCGAACTGGCCCATCATCTCCGATTCCAGAGTTAAAACTGGCATCGATACTTTCGACCACCAGTTCGGTGATGATCGATTGAATCTACCATAGGGGAGGGCCTCGACTAGGTATCTTCTACTGTTCATGGATCAGATTCTCTCTCTCTCTCTCTCTCTCTCTCTCTCTCTCTCTCTCTCTCTCATCTAGATCATATTTCCCATCTTGGTGATTGTGCAGTACGGTTTATATCATAGACCATTTGATTAGGGGGTTTACATAGAATGGTAATGCATACCGTCGCATTTTCTCTAGAGTGGTTACCCCAGCGCGTTATTTTTAGTTTTCCTTTTGTGGTTATGTACACGTGTTAAAAATCTGAGGGACTTAGAACACGCAAGAGCTTGCAAATAGCTTGGCTTTAAGAGTAAATGTCAAATTGGGATTTTAGGGAAAATAAGAAAATGGGCAACGGTTTCAATGTATTTTTACGTGGTGAGTTCCTTTTGTAGTATACAGTATGTGGCGCAGTGAGAATTGAAAGGGTGTTAAATATGGAGATACGTAGTAGTAATATATACAGTGGTTAATTGAAAACAAAATAGGGTATAATGTGCAAGTGTTTATAGTGCTGGGAAAGATTAATTATTTATACTTAGGAAATCAGATTTTGACTCTGGAACGAAAGAACATTCAAAATACTACATAACACTAGATTTTGACTGTAAAAGAAAAAGAACATTAAAAAAATACGTAACATCAGATTTTGACAGTAAAAGGACTTTAAAAAATAATACATTTCTTTCCTTGTCATCGTATACTCAGATGTCACGAGTTTATCAGTAAACGATCAAGATTTATTCTTGAAGTGATTTTGTACAATAAAGAGGGCATTGTCAAACTTTCCTTTTATAGTATTAAATTTAAAACTAGAAAGTCTTATTCTCGGAGACAGCTTGTCTTTTTCGTGATGGATAGACGAAATTATGCTTTTATCGTTTGTTTATCGTTGATGTTGTACGAATTGTGATATTTTCCTCTACGAAGAAAATTGTTAGGTATCACACCCTGTTACTAGAAGGCTGTCAAGAGTACTGAATACATACGAATATAATTCAAACCAAGATGGTGTGCATCTCATGCGGTGCACTGTAGGCATTACTTAAGGTTCTTTGCAGGGTGCCCTCGGCCCTTGATAAAACCCCTTTGGTTCCTTTTACTATACCTCCGTTCATATTATCTCTCTTCTATCTTACTTTCCACCCTTTTATAACAATTGTTTCATAGTGCAACTGCGAGGTTTTCCTCCTGGTACACCTTTCAAACCTTTTATTGTTAATTTCCTTTTCAGTGCCTAATGACCTCATAGGTCCCAGTGCTTGGCCTTTGGCCTAAATTCTATATTCAGTTCAATTCAGATCAATTCAATTCAATTCAGTTCAAACCAAGATGGTAAAATATCAAGCATTTTTAAGGTTAAGCTGCATTGAGACATCAGTGATGCAGTCTTCATATGTTTCGACTATAGGTAGTAATAAATCTTTTAAGCCGTATGAACAAACTTGCATACGACGAGTTATAATGGGAGCAACCATAGGTATCAAATACTAAGATTAGGCCTCATCGAGAGGACGATGGTGCACTTGTGTATGTTTATGTATAATACGTACTTGATTGGGTGTGTGTATGTGTTTACGCACGGTATGTACTTAACTTGATACTGTTATGTGTGTGTGTGTGTTTGCAACAGGAAGCCAGTACAATTGCCACATCCTCCGCCTCCTCCACTGCCGCCGGTAATATTCTTATATGCTGCTCCGGGGCTTCTCTCTCTCTCTCTCTCTCTCTCTCTCTCTCTCTCTCTCTCTCTCAGGTGTACTATGTTGTATTCAATTGCTCGAGATACTGATTCGTTTCCCCTTTATTTCATTTGATGTCGTTCGCGAATATAGGTCTATTCTACACCGATATCTCACCTGTTGGACCACCTCCTATAGATAAATTGAAGAAGAACCATTTCGCTAATATTTTGGGAGTCATGATGAACTCTGTTATGGTCATCATAACGGGAGAGAGAGTTCTCTGTATCTCTCAGCAATCTGTAACTTCCTCATTTAGGATGGAAACCTGTTTTCTCCCTCATTCTTTCATATCTTTAATTTCGTCTTAGGTTTCGAACTGTTTTTGTACCCATTCTTTCGCAGATATACATTTTTTTCCACAACCATTAGTACATAGCCTATACAGAGAAGTAAACATCGATGCGGCACTATCAATTCTGTAGGCTTTGTATTACCATACTGTGTTACAGAATAGTATTGAAAATAAGTCACCATAATGCTTAGGTAATCTGGGGAGATAGTAAAATTTACCAGAGGAAAGTTGATAATTAAATATTTTACAAATTCGGTATTTTAATCCTATTTGTGCCTCATGAAATGCTGTTTCTCAGAGATAAGATTGATCGGTAAATTTATCAAAAGATGGAAAAATATTTGCCATAACCTACGTAAACAGTCCCAGCGCTTGGCCTTTGCCCATAATTCTATATTCCAGTCCAATCCATTCCTAAGGAGACATTCCGTAAAACAAAATTTGACACGGCGATACTGGTTCCATTGGACGTGAACGGACGTACATCCTAAAATGCCAGTGAGTCGCTTAGAATAGAATGCATTTTACTGGTTTCCTGTAAGGAAATTGTGAACGAACTGGACTATGTGACCTCTGCTGCATCTATAACACCAGTTCCTGCACATAGCCTTCGCATTGGGAGCATAGGCTACGCTAAGCCATTCTGTCCCAGAGAAAGGGGACTTATCAAATCCATCAAATTATCATAATTTTCTTAACGCTTATTACTGTTAACTTGATGAGACTGTAGTTATATTTACCTTTCCTTCAAGATCTTGTCGAGACAGTTTTGTCATTTCAAATGTGAACCTCCTTCCAAAAGAAAAAAAAGATTCATGATGCAGATGTACTGTTTGCAAGCAGTATGATGCATTTACAGTTTTACAGTCTGTTAATCTGTAAAACTCAATGCGAAGCTTGGCTGTGTACGGAATGATTCAGAAGTTTATTTAGTAATGCCCTAAATGCAATTTCAATAGTAACGTTTTTGTTATTTTGAGTATAGAGTTATGTAAACAACAAACATTAAACATGAGTGGTTAACACCAGTATTTCTTCTTAGTAATCTCTCTCTCTCTCTCTCTCTCTCTCTCTCTCTCTCTCTCTCTCTCTCTCTCTCTCTCTCTCTCTCTCATAAAAGTATAGCCCAAAGAAAATTTTTTAAAGTCATTAGAGCAAGGTTACTTTTCTGTATCCAAAATGATTCTGAACTAAATTTCCCCCGAAATTATACAAGTAGTGTGAGTCTTCCTATGTTTTGGTTTCAGTCAGATTAAATAAAATATAATTAGTTTATTCATTAACTACTTCCGGACACGACTAGATAAGCAACTGTACCTTCGCGTTGAACATCGTGTTCCGTAGGTCGGTACACCACTTCGCATAGTCTGAAAAACAGATCTCGGATTGCTCCGTCGGGTAAATGATTTCTGCCATTTTGAATTCTGTGCCTGCTGCTGTTCTCCCAGCCTTCTTTTTTAGAGAATAAGGATTGTCCTTCCCATGTTGAATACTTTCGTCTCTCTAAGGCCGCTGTAAATGTCGACTTTGGGATACCTGTCTCGCCCCGTTCTACATTACGCAACCTTATAGGAATGACAGGCAGGGCAGCCGATCGAGAGTACAAAGTCTACCCCAAAGCCGAATCAAAGTCCTTCAATGGAAGGCATCGTGCTTACCCCATACAAATGGGAAAAAAAGCACGTGAAAAGAAGAAGATGATAGGAAAGAGAAATAGAAAATCTGATGCTGTGCCTTGAGGGAATCATTTCCTTTGCGTATTGGAGTCAGGATGGAACTTATCCTGATGATGCCGTATCATAATGAATTAGCCTGTAGATAAAGTCGAATGTCTCAGTTATGCTGTCACCAGGGAAATGATCAGTATCTTATACAGCACTCCGAGTGTCCCTTATAATCTTCTCGTTTTTGTCTCCTTATGTGGTACATTCTTATGATCTGCAAACAGTTGGGTCCATTGTGGGTACAGCATATGTAAAAGCAAGACGTTCAGTACAGATATTGATCCTAGAAATATTTATCTTGCCTACTTCAGATTTTCGCTCTGAAGCCGAATGATCTAAAAGCTCTTCCCCTGAACAATTATTGCTTGACCTTCAGCCTTTAAGTTCCCCGCATCAGCCGTTCTTTCATTCATTCTCGTGAGTCACAAGTGGTTGATCAGATGGGAGAGATCGAGTGTTCTGGAGCGGATATGCGTCTGAAGTTTTGCTTCATTTATCATTTGGCTACATTTCGCCGATTTCCCGCACGCAGCGCTTGGTAGGCCCTTGAGGGATTTTTTTTTTTTTTTTTTTTTTACGTTGATATGGTAAAGTTTCTTGAGACTTGTATTTTATCAGGGTGGCACATGTAGTCTATTGTGTTTCATCTTAGAACCGTAAATGACCTGTATGGTAACTTTCGAGCTTTTTCAAATGGTATGGCAATTTTTTGCTTACTGTTTGAATATATGTATGTGTGTGTGTATATATATTTATATGTATATATGTATGTATGTATGTATGTATGTATGTATGTGTTTATAAAAATAATCTTCATTACACTAACTGTTTAAGAATATTTGAGTATATATGTATATGTATATATGTGTATATATATATATATATATATATATATATATATATATATATATATATATATTATTCATTTATTTATTCATTTATTTATTTCATTCACGGTTTAATATATGATTATTAATACCTCCATCCGGTGCAGAAATGCTTTTTTTTACACCTAGTGATGAAATTAAATAGGCCAGGTCTTTGTGAACACCAAATTAGTTATTATTCTTTATTTCATTATTCTTTGAATTGAAAAAAAAAATCAAGGTGGATTGGTTTCCTTCGGTTCAGATCTGCCAGATGGAATTTGAATGCTTACCTGATCTTGTTTTTGTATACGTTATCGTTTATTCCTTAGCCGTTGCCTTGCTTTCCTAAATTTCGTTAGGTAGATTAGGACCATTGTTTAATGATTGAATGAAACCTTTCTTGCCAAGCATATTTAAATTTTTGATGATGTAGTTGGTGATACCGTGTAGGTACGTGCATTTTGTACTGCTTTGGTAGAAATTAATGCGTTGAGTGTTTGTCGGCAACTTAATCTGCCCAGAACGTTTGGAGTAGGAATGTTTCTAATTGCCTTCATAATCTTGTGTGTGTGTGTGTGTGTGTGTGTGTGTGTCCATCTTCCTTTGGAAATGGTTTAGATACCGAACTTTCTATAAGAAAGATATGGAATAAGATTTTCTTGAACTTTTTTCTTTTTCTGTTAGTCATCATCACGTTTTTTTTTTTTTTTTTTTATTTTGTGTGTTTGGAAATCTTTCTTCGTCGGAAAGCCACCTCACTGTCATTAATATCTTGCTGCGATGTGGGTCGTTTATGGGGCGTGATTGTTGCTCAAAAGTAATGATTCTCATTCCTGCAATCCAAGTGTAGTTTCATTTTCAAAAGTAGTGATTCTCATTCCTGCAATCCAAGTGCAGTTTCATTTTCGCCCAATTTATTTTTTGGTTTGTTTTCGTACTTGTGTGCTAACAAAGCTTATAGTCTCCTACCGTTTGTATTAGTGTTTATGCTGTGTATCAAACTCCCCAGAACAAGGAACTTCAGTTTCTCGTATTATTAATGTAATTGGCGTTAATGCAATAATGACAGCATTAATTGATTGAAGTGCGTGACTAATAATTAGGCGGAGCTTGGCTATGTGGAGCTCACGTATTACATAGCCCTATGCTGTGCTTAGGAATGTCGATTGATTGTTGTGAGTTGATCTTTAGACATGCATATAAAAGGAAAAACATGCTGTTTCGTTCATGTTATAATTTTGACAAATAAACCCTCTTCTTTGAGAATCGTGCAAAATCGACGAGTAAATAAACGTCGAGCCCTAAGAAATGCCATTTCCATTGCGTCACCTGAACAACTGGTGTGGTACCTTTTGTTGAAGAAACGTGAAGTCCCATATCAGTGTAATATATTCATCCATCCAAATGTTGACAGACCCTCCGTTGCTTAACTTCGGAAGTCGGAGGACCACCGGTGTAACGGACGTATGTTTTGTTTGTGTGTGCGTATGTTAGGCAGGCATGCTTTTAAACCCAGGTGAAATCCATTTCCCTGGTCTCCTGGTCACATTTCGCTTTCTCTGGGATTGTTATGGATATTAGCGGTTAAGTTGGTTCGGCGACTTGCCAAGTAACTGATATTTGATTGCGTAGGCTGCTGGCTCGGCTCTGAAATGGCCATCAAATGAGATCCTTATGTTCAGAGTATACACTGCCTACATTGTTAGTTTAATGACTTAAGTGAAATGTTTTTTTCATGTATAACATAACAGACATTGTAACGTATTTCTGCAAGTAATTTTTGAAAATGGAAAAGTATTTAAGATAGTTTTAATTATCGTGTGTGATAATAATAATAATAATAATATTATTATTATTATTATTATTATTATTATTATTATTATTATTATTATTATTATTATTATTAGCGTATTGAACAGGCAACAACAAAGAAGAATTGCCCAGTAGTTGAATTTATTGTTATGAATATATATTTTGAGGAATACCTTGCTCTTGCCCAAATTTTGATAATGTTCCTCAGCGCTGTTATGATTTCCTGATTTGTATTTTATATTGTTGAAACTTGACTTTTTAGGTTCATTTAAGACAGTTCGTAAAGAATAGTTCTATCTTAACATGATTAAACAAATTTTCGAAGCCGAATGGTACAGAGGTTCAGTTCAGCATCGCATTTTTCTTTCCCAGTATTGAAATTGTGTGTGTGATGACTTGTAACTGGCAAAACACACACATATATATAGAGAGACAGACAGACAGACAGATAGATAGATATAGCCTATATAGGCCTATAGCCTATGTAGGCTAAAACCAAAGTAGCTTGTTTTCCCCAAAAGGAAATGGTCCAGAGAAAAATCTAGACAATAGCAACTACTATAATCTGTAGCCACTGAATGAAAGATGTCCTTTCTGTTCAGGAAAACTTCACACATTATGCACACATTATGCATATATATAATATATATATATATATATATATATATATATATATATATATATATATATATATATATACTGTATATAATTATGTGTTTGTGTGTGTAGGTATTTATACATATGATTTTGTTAAAGTACGTTGGTTAATTATAACTTTGTACAGCAAACCCTAATTTTCAAGAAATTCGTAGCTGTAGCCTATATGAAATATAGTTGAAGACTTATTTTAATGTACTTAACAGGAAAGCCCCTTCTTTGTGAATAAAGCCAGTTGTTGTCTTAGCCGGAAAGTAAGCTCTTTGTTTTCCTTCTTTTATTGCAGCTCTTTTGCAAGTTACTTCCTGTAGAGGTTGCCTATGTCTGGCCATACTATTTGTTTATCTTTAATTTTCTGCGAAGAAACATCGACGGATTTCCTATTTTTGTTGAGAAAGTATTGTAGAATTGTTTTTTTTTTTGTAAATTCTTTATCTTAAATATTAATTAATTGCATAACAGAGAATGCCCCCCGTTAGGGGATAGTGTCGTCAGTGCGCCTCATGCCGGCGCACTGTAGGCATTACTGAAGGTTCTTTGCTGCGTCCCTTCGGTCCCTGGCTACAACCCCTTTCATTTTTTTTACTGTACCTCCATTCATATTCTCTTTCTTCATCTTGCTTTCCACCCTCCCCTAATAATGGTTCATAGTGCAGCTCCAAGGTTTTCCTCCTGTTAAACCTTTCGAACCTTTACTGTCAATTTTCGTTTCAGCGCTTGAACGCCCTCATAGGTCCTAAACTCTATTATCTAAAAGAGAATGCCAGTGCCACCCCAGTATCTTTTGTCAAATTTTCTAAGGATGTGACACATTGGCTAAATATGAGTAATAGTCTCAGATGTCGGTTGCTGAAGATGCAAAGTTTAGATGCAGCCAGTCTGCGACACTGGGACGTTCCCATCCGATTTACATAGTTTCTCTTTTGTGTTATTCTCTGTTTTCTTGGTTAGATTAAGGTCTTTATAGCTGACTGAAATTTTTCCTAGTTTTCTCCTCTTCCAAGCATTTTCCATCCCCGGTCTTTGATCGCTCGCAAAGTTGAAGACCACAAATATTAGATATATTTATATAAGTGGAAAGAAAATATTTACCGGAACGAGACATAAGAGTTTAATCACTAAGAGATTTTGGGTTGATGCTACATTTAAGTGACCTTGTAGTTAAAAAAATAAAATACACGAGAGGCTTAGATACTAAACAAGATTTTACCTTTTAAAATGAGTATTTATGTATGCGAATAGTTAGGCCGTTCTTAATTTTCTGTTATAATTTTTGCAGTGTAAATTTATTTAGTTTATGTATTATTCTGTACGAAGTTGAAGTCAAGGAACTCGTTCCGTGGTTATTAATATGTGATGGAGCAACAACGCTTAATTTGATCATGGTTGTGAAACAAAAGCAACTCGTGAAACCCCCAGCTTAGAGATGCTCTCCTGTTGTATCAGTTGTTGAACATTATATTAAGTCACGCTTGTATTTGTTTGTAGGTTTACTTTGGGTTCGCTTATTTGTTGAGTGTTTCATGGGTTTCCGTAGTCGAGTTTTCGTTTCGTGTGTAATTTATGGTTTTATCGTTTGTTCCGGTTTTCGAGTACTTCCTCCATCCCAAGGAACTTTCATTATCATCTTGATTAAAAACGGATTAGTTGCCCTAATAAGAACAAGAGGTACTCATGGAAAGACTTTCATTTAATTGCAGAGACCTTTTTTGTTTATATTGTCTTTAAGCGGCATTATTTAATTTTTTTTTCTTAATTTCTTAGCTTCTATGGTTTGGTGAGTTATGAAGTCAAAAGTTTTTTCTTATTACGCCTGGTTTCTGAAGGTGTTCTTAGCACACCCGGGTTCTTGAGGTGTGTTTATTGGACATGATCTGAAACGCAGTAGTGTTTGACGAAAGAGGAAGGTGAAGAGGCCAACACAATGGTGAAACATGACTGTCTTGATCTGTGAGCACGATGCAGGTGCGAAAGCCTTCATGGATCTTTATTAGTCGAGTTCACTCGATGCACATCCATCTCCCCCTCCCCCTCCTCCTCTTCCTCCTCACCCCTATCCCTCACCCACCCCTCCCTTGATGTAGGTGATGTCTCATCTGATGAGTGGTAGTTAATGCGCAAGTGTGTGTTTGTGGAATGCAAGAAATTTCTATTGTGTCGGAGACGAATGACCGCATGCTCTAATTTCTTGGTGGCACACACAAAAATAGTGAAAAAATAGTGTATAGCATCCTTGTGAGGACAATTTTAAGGTGTGCATCGGTACTCATCGTTATTTTGGAGTTCGAAATAGTGATTCCGGAACTTTTGTGCCTTGGGCGAGACACAGTAGTCATTGTAACCGTTGTAACTTGAAGTCCATCCCGATCATTGAGGTCTGGCTAATGGACGTTGGTTACTCCCGGCCTGTTAAACGGTAATTTGATGTGTATTTTTTTCCCGGGAAGCTTCCGGTTCGAAGGAAAGTGAACCGCAGCTAAATGGATGCAAAAAGAAAATATCTCTTCGTCTCTACTTTTGTTTCATTTGGATGTTTGACCTTAATTACTGGGTGGTTTCTCCATGTTGTTTAGTAGAAATGCGCTGTTGGAATTTCATTTCTTAAGTTTCATGGCTATAAATCAAGCAGTGTGGCTAAAAATCAAAAATTGCGGTGCTTGCTAGTGTGAAATTTCTAGTAACAGTTGCTGTAACTAATAGCTATGGAACATTATTGTAAACTTAGGATGTACAGAGAATATTTGAGGACATCAATGTCTTTGTTAAATTTTAAATTAGTTACCTCTTTGAAGTCATCATATTTTCAGTTAACTAGGATCTGAACTGATTATTAAAAGACAACTGTTACTTTTGAACTGAACATTTACAAGGTCTGTGAGCAGATCCAGTGGAGATTGTAGTGAAGAAAGGGATCTGCAAAAAAAATCATCTACTATCTGAGTGTCAGAGAAGAGATAGTAAAAGGAATTTGGTGATAAATTTGTCAATAGCTCTTCGGACGACACAGGTCTTAGTTGCATAACTAATTTGTTAGGCCCTCGTAGGGGGTAGCGCAGTCAGTGCACCTCGTGCGCTGCTCTGTAGATTTTAGTTAAGGTTCTTTGCAGCATGCCTTCGCCCTCTAGATGCAACCCCTTTCGTTTCTTTTACTGTACCTCCTCTCATATTCTTTTTCTTCCATCGTACTTTCCACCCTCTCCTAACAGTTGATTCATAGTGCAGTTGCGAGGTTTTCTTGTTATACCTTTCAGACCTTTTACTGTCAATTTCCGTTTCAGCGTTGGATGACCTCATAGGTCCCAGTGCTTGGCCTTTGGCCTAAATTCCATATTCAAACTGTATTCTGTATAGGCTAAATTTGTTAGGCTACCGTTTAGCAGTGATAAATTATTGCTTAAATCTCTCTCTCTCTCTCTCTCTCTCTCTCTCTCTCTCTCTCTCTCTCTCTCTCTCTCTCTCTCTCTCTCTCTCTCTCTCTCTCTCGCCATTATCTAATGAGCACCAGTGCAATTTTAGTAATCCTTTAGCTCTTTCATATGAAACCCAATTAAACACTCTTTGATGTTTCCGACAGCTGTAGCAGAGCTGGCTTTCATCTTTTTTGTTTTTAATTCCTCCATTAACACGAGAACCCTCTTGGCGTTTCAGTTGACTAATAAGTGTTAGAGCAAAATTATAAAATTGCAAACATTAATAATGATTTTTCGTGTCAATCTGATTTTTCATACACCAATTTTTTTTTCTTAATTATCCAGCGCATTATGCAATGATGGGAAAAATAAAAAAAAAAATTAGATCTGGATTTAGGGATGCTTGCGTTTAGATGAACACTTGGGGAGGTTGTAGGGAAGCTTGGGACAGTTCATACCCTCCATATCCATTACGTTATTTGTCGAGTAGTTCTTGTGATCTGTGCAACTTGGAACACGATTTTCTTGTTACCTGAATCCACATCTACGTTTTCTTACAACACCTTACTTTATAGGACATTGTTCTCAGTAAGCACATGAGCGCCACTTATGAGTCAACGAATTAATTTTTTCCGGTATCTAACCTTTTTAGTTGTCTGTAAAAGAAAATTATTATGCGGGCTTTGTCTGTCCGTCCTCACTTTTTTCTGTCCGCACTTTTTCTGCCCGCCCTCAGATCTTAAAAACTACTAAGGCTAGAAGGCTGCAAATTTGTATGTTGATCATCCACCCTCCAATCATCAGACATACCGAATTGCAGCCCTCTAGCTCCAGCAGTTTTTATTTTATTTAAGGTTAAATTTAGCCATATTCGTTCCTCTGGAATTCATGGGCCGCGGCTCATACAGCATTATACCGAGACAACCTAAAGATAGATCTATTTTCGGTGACCTTGATTATATGCTGTAGCGTCTGTACAGAAAACTTGATTTCGCCGCAGAAACTTCGGCGCATTTTTTTACTTTTTTTTTATATATACCGGTATTTTAATAGTTTTAGTAGGGATTCTCTCTCATCTTTCGGTTGAAGCATACTCTTTGTTCATCAGTTACAAGGACAAGAATTAAAAGCTTAATGTTAATGGTATGATGTTATGAGTTAGGCCTATGAGTGTCAATGTGTTTTTTTCTTTTCGAACACCTTTGGTCTCTTAGTCAGTTATGCATAGCGACTCTATATGATGTTAGTTCACAATGCGTAATCAAGAGTTGCTAGGGTATTCTCTCCTTGATTAATATTCAGAAACAGAAGTTTGTGTTCAAGGGGAAGGTTATGTTGCTTCGTCATTTCAGTTCTTTGACATTTTTAGTGTTGTTAATTGTAGTGAGAGTGGTTTTCTTAATGTATTCAAGCTGTGAATTTTTAATAAAGAGAAGATTAATAAATTTTGTCGTCGTCATATTATATGACTTCAGTTCTTTTTCCGTCCATATTTACTTTCAGGTTTATAAGAACGATCTTTTGTCGTTGTCTGTCGCAACCGTTATTTAGACTGGGGCCGTTAGATGCACAGTGTACCGTTAACATCGCCATTTCCTTTACTTCCCAGCAAAGGAAAATAAAGGACGTCAGTGAAAGTTGACGTGGACAACTGTCGTGGGATCATGATGAACTCTTCGGTTACACTTTGTGTCCGTGGTTTTGTTTGCACATATCATTTCGGTTAGTGGTTATTGGTTCAGCGCAGTGTTGGAAAGTTAATGACCGGAACCTCTAGCTTAGCCAAGAATAGGAACTGGATAGTTTTATTTCTTTCATCTGTCGGCTGTTAGAACCTAAACTGACGTCTGTTCTCTCATTATTGACTTACAGTTCTTTAAGCATCCATCTTCAGAAGATGATGGTTGTTCATGTAGGTGTGAAAAATTTGCATTTCATACTGGTGTCTGGACAGTGTAAATTTGTAGTTGCTTTAGGACATGTGCCTCTCTCTCTCTCTCTCTCTCTCTCTCTCTCTCTCTCTCTCTCTCTCTCTCTCTCTCTCTGTCAAAAGAACAGTTCCGTTAGTTTTGCAAATTTAAATGGGACGTTGCGATAGGCCACGAAGAGTGGCCACTGCAGTCAAGTCACGCTCTTGCGGACTTCTGGGTCATAAAGTCATCTTTCTCGATGGTAAGCAAACAGAAGAGATATAAGAGACTTTTTGTTGTCGTGAGGGAAAGAGGGGGCCTCCCCTTCCTTTCCCCTCCTCCTCCCCCATCTTCATCGTCACTGTCATCATCATCTTGAAGTATTAAAAAAGTTGTGCTAGCCGCATTTTTTGGCTATTGTTCGGATTATTAGCATTTATTTTGGCCTTTTCTCATGAGTGATTGAATAATTTCTTTTGTTCCCTTCAAGTCTCTCTCTCTCTCTCTCTCTCTCTCTCTCTCTCTCTCTCTCTCTCTCTCTCTCTCTCTCTCTCTCTCCTTTGATGTTATCAGCCAAGTTATTACCAACTGCACATCGCTTGAGAGATGTGAGGAAAAGGGTTGTGTTGGTAACAGGGGAGTGTGTTCGGGAGAACATCTTGAACTTTTTGAGTTTCGAATCTTGAAAGACACATAAGTCTACAACTGCTCCTTCGAGTATCGCTGCTCATGATGTGCACACCGCTTTTGCCATGAAACGCGTCTTTTTCCCGTACCTGTCTTCATTCACCAACATCACAGCCACTCTTGGACCCTCTGTCCTGCACACTTTCTGCCAAACTACTGGCCGATATGTCCATTTTCACTTCATTCACAAGTATAGTCAAAGTCCTTTTCGGAGATTCTTTTCTCCCCACCATTCCAGGGCCTGCTTTTTCTTCGAGAATAATAAGGGGAGTAACAGGGCCAAACCTTGGCCCTGTTACTCTCCCTTATTATTCTCGGAGAAAAGTCCGGCCCTGGAATGGTGGGGAGAAAAGAATCTCTGAAAAGGACTTTGACTATACTTTGAATATATATATATATATATATATATATATATATATATATATATATATATATATATATATATATATATATATATATATATATATATATAGAGAGAGAGAGAGAGAGAGAGAGAGAGAGAGAGAGAGAGAGAGAGAGAGAGAGAGAGAGAGAGAGAGAGAGAGAGAGAGATATGAAAGGGGGGCAAGATTTCTACTGAATATGATCTCAATCATTAAATCGGTTATGGAAAATTGAAACTAACATACATAACATACCGCTTTGGAAAATTAGAACACCTTTTTTCTTATCTGCGTAAAAGAAGGATTGCTATCAAAGATACCATTAGATACTGGTAGAACACTGCCAGCACAGGGTCGTGATGTGAAGGCATATGACGAGGTAGGGTAATCAGGATCTGTTAGAGAGCAGAAAATATAAGTTCACCGTCGAATATTGGCGAAGGGGTTGGAGTTTTCAGTAACTTTCTCCAATGCTGATTAACTAATAAGGAAAGGGACACGATGTTCTAGATATAAAATTGATTAAGGATTGTTAACTCGGTGCATTGTAGACGAGACTGAATTATTTCTTGTATGTAAACTAAAATGCAGGTTGTGGGTGGCTCCATTCTACCATAATAATCTGTTAGGAACTATCACAACGCAAACGACACAATGAATATTCACGGTGAAAATGACGGCGAAGTCTGTCTGTTTTTACAGATAAAGGAAATGTCATTCGAGATAATAGTCTCTACTGGAGAAGGTCAAAAGAACAATGTGACATTTGACGTACATGGCATGAAAAAAGTTAAACAAAAATAACAACTAAATTTAATTCTTCCTAGAGAATAATTGAGATATTCGAGAGTTTAGTGAAACTGATATTCATTTCGTCGGGCCAAAAGCGTAGTCGAGAAGTGAAAGAGGTGACGAAACGACGGAAGAATGTGCAGGACTTGCGGATAAGTTGAAAATAAGACGCCGCGATACAAGGTCTTAAGAGTATAGGTAATTACGTACCAGTCACGTACAAAAATTTTGTTTGAAAAACAAAAACAAAATCTGAGAAACAAAAGCACTGAGAACACTGCTATTACGCGTAAAAGGTTTCAACCTGAAGAGATAGAGGAAATGTAATTCGAGCCGTGTTAAATTGATATAACCTATTAACTTTATTGAATCGGAATTGGTGAAATGAAAAAGTTCTGCAGACTGTGACGCATTCGAAAAACTGTGCCCTTAAAGATTCTGAACACACAGGAATATCATTATGACGTAATAATACAGCTTGCTTGACTATTACCGTGTTATTTATTTACCACCAACGTTACTAAGTTTCGTATATATATATATGGAAACAACATGACATCATAGGAGCATTGTCTTCAGGCATCGGCGATTAATTTCCACCCAATTAACATTTGTATTTAGTGATTTTGTGTCATCGGAATGTTAGAATATCGTCATTCAGTAATACAATAATTAATTTACAGGAACCTTTCGTAATGGAATGGATTTTAATGTTTGGTCACATACTGGGGACCGTTAATATCAGTGACCAGGTAATGCTGGAATGATATTTTCCAACAAAATAAATAAATAATTTTAATTATCTCCTCTACTTTCTACAGCTCTAGAAATGAACGTGTTACTAGTGGTGGCTACTCCGTAGTCTCCTCATGAGATACATTAATTTGTTATAGTTTCCGAAGGACCAACAACATAATTTAGCGTTTTTGAATATGCTCTGTGGCTTGAAAATTCTTTATACAATCATGAACGTTGTAGGCGCATGCTTCTTGATTCTCCAGTTTACGCAGTTTCAGTATCTCTCAAAAGGGACGTTAATTGATAAAATTTTAGCGGCGTGGTGTCTTTTGAGTTTAGATATTTTGGGATTGCAATATATTATTGAGATGTCAGGGCTGTAAATCAGTTTTTGTTGCGTACCATCACATCTAGGTTTAAGCACCAGCCTAGGTTGAGTTACTAACAAAATGGCTTCATGATTTGTCTAAGTTGGCCTGATTAGGTGGCACACAAAACAGAACGCTCTGCAACTTGCAGGTATTTTCTCCATTACCAGAACTACATTAAGGGACACATGACAGTATTTTTGTAGAATTTTCGTGGCAGTAACCAGATTATGCTGGAAATAATTAAACTTTCTCTCCCACGAAGACATAATGGAATGCCAAGGTTAAAAACTACTCTTTGTCATAAGATAATTGGACAGTATTGCTCGTGGTTATTTGATGAATGGTTAAACTTACTTCTTTTCTGAACTTATTATGTCTTAGTCATCGGGACTTGCTGAAACGCTTACAAAATGTCAGGATAATATTGATGATTCTTGTCGTTGTCGAATATGAATGAGATAAAAAAGGAGTTATTAACGAAGTGTTTGCGTAGTATATGTGACACAAGAACAACTAAAAGGGTGAGGAACGTGAACGACATAGAAGAGGTGAAATGGTTAGCGCTGCTGAAAAGATAGATCAGTGTCTAGATATGTTTTGGTCACCTTGAAAGAATGGAGGGCAGTGGGTTAATGAAAAGACCCTGTAATTCGGATGTGTTAGGAAGGATTAAGGGTGGAAGACATAGAAAGTGTTAATGAAAAGGAAGGGCCTTGATGTCCTGGAAGGACGAGAGCGCCTGCAATTTGAGTGGTGAAGGGCACCGTGCATATAAAGGATTCTGCATTGCTGATAAGGATTCTCTGTGTGTTTGGACTATGTAGTGGTATTGAAGTTTTCAGCACAGGAAGTTTAGGGCTCAGAAGTGAAAATAAGATTGTGGCAATGACTGTTGTGATATATATATATATATATATATATATATATATATATATATATATATATATATATATATATATATATATATATATATATATATATATATATATAATTATATATATATTATATATATATTTATATATATGCCTGTGTGTGTGTGTATTTTCTATTGAGGTCAATATCATTGTTCGCAGATACCATCTATTTATCAAGACTTTGAATCAGTCTGATTCAAAGTCTTGATAAAAAGATTGTATCTGCGAACAGTGCCATTGACTTCAATAGGAATTGCATAAGATAAAAATATACCCAAATAACATATATATTTATGTATATATATGTAAAGTCAGTGGTCAGAAGACTCATAACGCTCGTCTCAATAGTCAGGAAAGCTGGGTTCGATTCCCAGCTGAAGCAAACTTCATTTTGGTTCAGCCCATTAAAACCCTTAGTGCTCATGTTACATAAGCAATGATTTAGACATCTGGTAGTAATATAACTGATCTTGATATCAAATGTTTTCCTGAAAGCCGTAAAAGTAACATTCTCTGGTGTGTATGGTGAAAAGAATACTCTCTCTCTACACACACACGTAGATATACATGTATATATATATGTATATGTGTGTGTGTGTGTGTGTGTGTGTGTGTGTGTGTGTGTGTGTGTGTGTACAGTATGTATACATATATGATATGTGTATGAAATATATATATATATATATATCTTGGGTTCATAAGGTTATGATATCTATAGATTTGGTACTTGGTAATTTACTATATAGAATAAACTTCAGGGAACCGATTTTGTGCAATTTCAGTTAGATTGTCAGCGATGCACTAGGTAACGGCTGTCACCTTGAAGTTTTGCAACTTTTTAAGAAAGATGCAGGTTCCCGTGACTTTCAAGTTGCTGTGACAGTGACGGCTGGTCACGTCAAGTTATTCACAAGCTTTGCTGCAAATTGTCTTTCTGGAATGTTGCGTTAGCCAGGCAGAGAAAGTTACATGGATAAAATCCCTTGCAGATTTAACAGGAATTTTTAAATAAAGCTGATTTAAAACACACACACACAGACATTCATACACATACACATATATATATGTGTGTGTGCGTGTGTGTGAGAGAGGGAAAAGAGAGAGGGCCGCAGTTACTAAACATCATTGCAACGCCAGTGGGACCTTTTTCTTTTCTCAAGGGAGCGCTCTTGCTGTTATCCCTCGCACGCCTCCTTTGTTCGAACCCCGAGTAATTCTGCCTGCATCCTGCCCCAGTGGCTCCCATCTTGCCTCTCCGTTCGCAGTCCCAAGCACAACGGCGATTTCTTCCCGTCCGACCCCTTCCCTATTACCAGACTCTCCTTACAGAGTCAGATTTCTGTTGTTAAGTAGTCGGTGTCTTCCCCTCCCGCAGATTCTGCTCCGCCGAAGTCAGAAGCAAGGTCCATTTGCTGTCGTGTTGGTCCTGTCTTGGCGCGTCATCTGATTATAATTTGTATATAGTTCATATTCGCATTCATACTGTATACTTCATCTGTTTCATGTAAATTAAACGTTTCATTATGGTATATATCAAAGGAGCTCTGTCATATAGCGTTTACTGTTTGTTTATAACGTCATTCTGATGTAATCCGAAGAACTTGGCCTTTATTTGTTTATTTAGGCTTCATAACACTACCGTCGGTAGTTTTTCTGTGTCGGTTTCCAAATTATGCATACAACTTCCACGGAACTTCGGGATGTCGGCTTTTAGTTCACGTTATTATGAACAGATTTTGTTTATTCATTTGCAGTGTTTATATTAAGACAGATCTCTGTTTTGTCTCTATGTCTTTTCTTGGGTATCTTGATGTCCCTTGGGTAATATCAGGGGATAATAGGATGGGCGTATTCTTCTATTTGTGCCTTTTGTTTTTTGGTCAGCCTTGGTCCTTTTAAATGGGCTCTGTGATGGGCAGGTAATTTCGTTTTTAATTTTTACATATGTCGTTAAATATCTAAAGTTTTCTTATGAAGTACTGGTAATCCTCATCAAGTGGTTTGAATGACTTTGGTAGGAAGATTTCGCTTGCCAGTTTGTTGTGCTTCTTAGCATAGATGGACTTTTGAGTAAGAAATTAGATTAAGTATATAGTATTTTGTTTAAGGTACCAAGGGTCTTTCATCATTGTTATAGGACCCTTTTGCGACTGTTCAACACCTTCAGATGCTGTATTCTTCTTTTCATATACACTCGCAATGAATAATCTTTGTTTCTCTGACAGCAAGGTATATCATACCTTTTTATCTCATATTTTTCTACTGTATGCCATTGTGGCGGTTAATTCACATGCGGTCTGTAGTACCGGGTTTTCTGGAACATTTAATGACCTTGCAGAATTTTGGATATGACTGGTGAGAGACTGAAGGCTTTTGATTGCATTCTTGATGCCACTCACGACCCTTTATCTTTCAGGAGACCTGCATCATATTTCTCGTTATCATGCCACGTACATTCTTTCCTCTGTTGAGCATATAAAGGCCTCTCCTAATTCTCTCATCTTTTCAGTGACGTTTCCCCACACCCTTTCCAGTTCTTTCGCTGTGACCCATATTGGTTTCAAATGTGAAAATTGTGGTTTCCTTATTATCAACTTCTATTACTGCCATTGTCCACAAAATCATACAAACTGTATCGTTCTACAATAATTTTTTTTAACTGCTTGTCTCAAGTTTTATACTGGAGTTACCCTTCCGTAGTTAGAATATTCCCCTAAAATAAGTGGGCATTTGTTCCTTTGTTTACCTTTTCAAGAGGAGTGAATCTAACCACAACTCGTTTAATTGATCAAATTTCCATTTTCTCTTTTTCTAGATCATCATCTCTCTTCTAAAGTGTTTCACCGCTCTCCTTTTAATTTGGCACTGTTTCGGACAATGCTTCCATGAGATGAAGGAGTTCTCACTCCATCTCAGGGAAGCATTTTCCGATGGAGTACTCACTCCTCTGAGGCATCCTCCAGGACACCTCCCAGACCACCAAATCACATTTCTATCCTTCAGAAGTTATTGTTCAGTAACTTTTCATTCCTGTCGTGCCAAGTTTTGATTGTATTCTCAGCGTCATGTAACCTCTTCTCATTGAAGAGGCTTGTTTATTGCTTTCTTCAAGGCTTAGCGCTCTCTCTCTCTTTTTTTTTATTTATTTAATTTTTTTTTATTGTCTTTCTTTTGGCAAGGGTCCGGTAAGACACTGGTTTTCCCGACCCAAATGTCATTTTATTCAGATTTCACATCCTACTGATAACAGTGTCTTTCACAACACGATATGGAGAAACCATAATGATTTCTCATACTCGATTTTTTTTCATTTCATAATTTGTGTATTGTATTTCCGAGGACTTATGCGAGTTAAATTTAATGTTCGTAAATGTGTGACTCAGGCTTAAAATAAAAAAAAATCTTGGAAGTGTTACTCGATTGCCCCAACATCTACAATTGTTTCGTTCAAGGCAATTGAAGAGAAATGAGAAACGATTTTCATTCATTCGGGTTTATCAGGGCGTCGGTAGTCTCGTGATCCCCAAGTTTCATCACATCCTTTGCCGAGTCATTGACATTTTGATTAGTTTTCTCTCCTCTCTCTCTCTCTCTCTCTCTCTCTCTCTCTCTCTCTCTCTCTCTCTCTCTCTCACACACACACACACACACACACACACACACACACACACACACACACACACACACACACCCAAAACGGAGCAACCCGTAGTTTATCCAGAGACCTTACAAGGCTCTCAAGTCTATCTTCGAATTAGGATAGGAAAGGAACGTTATGGCAGCTTCCGGGCAGATCCCAATTGCCTGCGATGGCCTTCGTTGTGAATTAGGTACATAATCGTCCGTCAGATGTTTGTTGGAACTATGTTTGGAGATGAATAGAGAGAGAGTGAAGTGAGTAAAAAAAAAAATTAACTACGGGGGCTAAACAGTCCTCAGTCAAAATGTATACTGTTTTAAGTGAGAGCCTTGACGAGGTAATCTTAATTCTCATCCCACCGAGTTGAAACCATTCAGTCTCTCTCTCTCTCTCTCTCTCTCTCTCTCTCTCTCTCTCTCTCTCTCTCTCTCTCTCAAGTATCTGTACTGAGATTGAATTGAGGAAATAACGATATCCTAACCCTCCCTCTGAAGTCAAGTGGGCGGTGTGTGTGTGTGTGTGTACAGCTACCACCGGATGAGGGTCAAGAGATTATAAGCGTCACTCGATCACTCTTTCGGGGAAATCTGGGAGGTTTCATTCACAGGATGCCGAACCCCCAAAGTCTTCGTACTCCCGAGTCCCGCGTCTCCGACTTTAGTGAGGTTTATAGACGATATACGCACGAACTCAGTCTCCTGAACCTCCCTCTCCCTCCCCCACCCTTCTTTCCCCGTCACGGTCTTATTCCCTCACCCTCTTCTCCCTCCTTTCCTGCCTGCCTTGCTGCCGTCGTAGTTTTGCCGCAAAACTTCTCGTGACTCTTCGCCATTATTGTTTTGGATACGCCCTGGCTTTTCTTGCGGGGAGGAAGTCTGGGATAGCAGTCTCGTTTTATATATATATATATATATATATATATATATATATATATATATATATATATATATATATATATATATATATACATTTGGATGGCTTGTTAAATTACACACACACACACACACACGTGATAATTAAGTATTACATTATGTGTGGTTCCCTAGTAGAAATTCATTAAACAGCTATAAAAGAATAAAAGTAATTTCTCTCTCTCTCTCTCTCTCTCTCTCTCTCTCTCTCTCGTATGAAAACCTAAGATAAGAGGGTGTATACGTCGAACAGAACCGCGTGGAAGAGTCCCCTCCCAGTTTCTTGTAACCATTGAGTGATGGCTGTTAATTTCTGCGTTATTCTTTGTGATGGGTGTGTTTGCGAATTTATTTCTCTTCTTAGGTTGCGTCGTGTACTTCACTCTCTGGGTGAGGTTTAGATGCAGAAGTGACGTATCGTCTGGGAATAGTTATTTCTTAATTCATGTTTGCTTGAGTGTTCTTGCCGTCTTAGTTCTTTTAATTATTTTATTTTTCGTATATCATTATAGATATTTCTCCAATGTACTAGTGCGCCAGTATTGTAAGAAATGACGGTAATATAAAAGAGTGTCGAGACGGCAAAGCCTGCCCCTAGGATTTTGAGCGTTGTCCCGGAGTTCAGGCAAAAGTGCCTTCATTCTGCATACCTAGTCTTTGTAAGTATCTTTCATGAAAGGGAATGGACCCTGGCTAGGCAAGTGTGGACAGGAGTTGAATACCAGTGGACGCAGGTATTACGCAAAACAACCATGTACGGATACACTACGTTGTGTATTATAGGATGAAATGGTAAATTATGAAGTCGTAGTTTTTCGCAGTCACTTCCTCAGTTAATCAAGTTATCACGTGTCGTATGTTTTTATATGCTTGAGGTGACTGCATCCGTTATTTAGGCCGAAGGGGGTTAGCGCCGACAGTGCACCTCGTGCGGCGCTTGGTAGGCATTACTTAAGATGCTTTGCAGCCTCCCTTCGGCTCACTTCGGTCCCTAGCAGCGACTCCTGTCATTCCTCTTACTGTACTTCCTTTCCAATTCTCTTTCTTCCGTCTTACTTTCCACCCTTTCCTACAATATTGTTTGATAGTGGAACTAGTTCCTCATTGGACAAATGGGTCCCGTTCTCAGCTAGCACTCTGCTGGTCCCGCGTTCGATTCTCCGACCGGCCAATGAAGAATTAGAGGAATTTATTTCTGGTGATAGAAATTCGTTTCTCGCTATAATGTGGTTCGGATTCCACAATAAGCTGTAGGTCTCGTTGCTAAGTAACCAATCGGTTCTTACTCTTAGCCACGTAAGATAAGTCTAATCCTTCGGGCCAGCCCTAGGAGAACTGTTAATCAGCTCAGTGGTCTGGTTAAACGAAGGTATACTTAATAGTGCAACTGCGAAGTTCTCAACCTGTTACATCTCTTAATTAAAACCTTTTTACTGTCAGTATCCATTTCAGCGCTGAATGACCTCGTAGGTCCCAGCGCTTGGCCGTTGACCTAAATTCTATTGTATATTCTATTCCATTCCATCCGTTTTTAATATTATTTCGGAATTGCGGTCATATGTTTATTGTACGAGTGCGATATTTATTTACGTTTGCGTTGGTGGATGGTTTTTGTAGCTTTGTTTATATTGTATTTTACAGCTCTTTTTCTCTATAATGACAGCATTCCTCGTGAGCATAACGAAGGGAAAAGCGGCTTCCAGATGAACTTATAATTATCCACCCATTCTGTTAACTTCTAAGCTGCATATGTCGTAGTAGCTTACCGGTAATTATAATCGGACACTATACACTTTCAGTATGTTTTTGGTCTCAAGTTTCCTCCCTTTTCGTGGACGCTGCTTAAGCATTTGAGCTTAATATGTGAAATATCTAGCCCTGCTTTTTAATTTTCTGTAAAAGAAAACTTTGTCTGTCCCTCCGCACTTTATTCTGTCCGCACTTTTTCTGTCCTCCCTCATATCTTAAAAACTACTGAGGCTAGAGGGCTGCAAATTGGCTTGTTGATCATCCACCCTCCAGTCATCAAACATGCCAAATTGCAGCCCTCTAGCCTCAGTAGTTTTTATTTTATTTAAGGTTAAAGTTACCCGTCATCGTGCTTCTGGCAACGATACAGGATAGGCCACCACGGAGCCGTGGTTAAAGTTTCATGGACCGCGGCTCATACAGCATTATACCCAGATCACCGAAAGATAGATCTGTCTTCGGTGGCCTTGATTATATGCTGTGTTGGCTGTACAGCAAATTCGATTGCTCCGAAGAAACTTCGGCGCATTTTTTACTTGTTTATTATTAAGTACCGTTGATTGCTGTTCTCTGTTGCTTTCTAAGACTTAATGGTCGAGTTCTTGCTAAGCTTTTGATTTTTGAGGTTTGTCATTATCATTGTAAATCAGTTTAACGAGACCACTTAGTCGCAATTATGGAATGTTCTAGTGCTAGGCCGACGGCTTGTTCCTTAATGAGAAGTGAAAAGTTGATGGAAGTGAAAGAAGTTAGACAGCTGAGCTGGGAGGCTAGGGAACATATATACTGTATATCAAGTAAATGGCAGTATGCTATTGAGCTCTGTCATGAGGTTTCCCTTTGTTAACTTCATCAGTTCGTTTTTCATGTCCGCAGTTTATTGTTATTTTTTGTATCATGTTTGATGTTTCAAAGGCTCGAAATCGATCAAAAAGTTTATTAACGCCATAAGTCGAGTTGGGGACATTTGAAAAGAGATGTTCCTTGATAAGTCAGCAGGCTTTAATCTTATGTAAAGCCGGCCACACGTGCAGTTTTCCAGTTATAACTGTTCAGTTATAACTGTTTAAAACTGCACGTGTGGGTTGTTATTTTCAGTTCAACAAAACTGTACAGTTAAACTGAGACAAATGCAATGTTTATTTTTAACTGAAAGGAGTAACTGAACTGAGCGTGTGGGGATTCGTAACTGTACAGTTCTCAACTTCTCATTTCTACAGGTGGTAGCGGTGAGTGCAGTTTGTTGAGATGGCACGTAAACAAAACGAAGTGATTGTTGAATTCATTGAAATCTATCGATCTGAAACCTTGCCTGTGGCAAATAAACGTCCCTTGTTTTGGGTAACTCTTTACATACAAACTGTAAAATACTAATAATGACAGAAAACAGCGATATAGAAGCTTTACAAATGAATGCATTGCTGCCAGTAAATGATAACTAACTAAATATGCGTATTTACATAAACATACATACGTACACACACATATATATATACATACATACACACACGCGCACACACATATAAATTTGCGTGCTTATGTGTGTGTGTACATCTATTAATACATACATGTGGTTTAAAATACATATGAGTAAAGAAAACTGTTCTCTAGTGACCCTCACTATGGAACCTCAAACACAAACTATGAAAGGTCACTGTACAAAAGCAAAGTATTACCATAGTTAGGTAACATTACCTTTACAAACAAAATTTATATAATAGTTAAAGAGGCTGCTAAAGATAAATATTACTGAAAATGGCATTTCCTTTAAATTTCAATTGAATAATTGACCGCGTAAAATCTGATGCAGTGACTTTACTGAGGAAGATTCCTTGGTGTTATCAGTGACTGAACACCTAAAGACCCCAATGTTTGCAATATAAATGTAGGCCTAAAGTATCCGAGGAGTGTTGGAAGAGAAAAGAAGGACGATAATCGAAACAGGATTGTACTGTAGTTTAAAGTGTTGACACGGTAACGTTTTACTGATTCCTGTGCTTGCAGGAGAGACAGTTACATTAATAAGATACCTTGGTAGAACAATGGTGAAAGTAGGCTTTGTTTTAATTGGATAATAATCACCTTTATATGAGGTCAAGGATTCGACAATTGAAACAAGATCCTTCTCATAGATTACATCAGACTTCCGCTACGGCTAAGCAGTACATCCTTCTAAAAGGTCCCATCTCCCAGAAAGTTGCCTTAGTTCAAATCTAATCACCGGTAGCCAACGACGGGGGCCCACCTTTGGTCAGATTTTCCTAAAAATCCACTTACAACTTTTTTTTGTAATCCTATGAAGAAACAGACAAACAAATAAGCAAACCAACAATTAAAAATGTAATCCGCTTGTTAAATGCAGTAATCATCTCGTTTGGGAAATCTCATTGTTAGTCACCTCTGCCAAGGACAGGAGAGGAAGAACATCCAAAGATGTGCTGTTATAACAGAACCCAAGTAAGAAGAAGCCTCGCCAGATTGATTGATTGATTAGTTTCTGTGAACTGGCGTCGTAATAAGCTTTGGTTTACGTACAGCCGGCGAAGCACTCATAAGTTTTACCGCTTCTAAGCTACATCGTACATTTCTGAGAGAAAGCCAATTACTCGTCGGTTCTGTGCTTAATGGATGGTAGTATGTTGGTGTTTGTTTGTTGAAAGAGTATGCGAGGTGTTGTATGTGGATTATTGTTCATAACTTCCCTTGATAACTCTCATTGGTTTGCAAGATCCATGAGATAGATTTGGGGCTGACTGTGCCTGATCTTGAATTATACTTTTCATACAGTATTTCAACTTTTGCCCTTTATTTATTTTTTCTTTTTTCTTTGTGTCGTGAATTATAACGAGCTGGTTAAACTCATTTTTTTAAGATCGCAGTGCCGTATATGTTTAAGTTTCGTAAATAGCTGTTAGTTTATGAATATTACACAAACTAATGAGAGGCGCTTTTGAATTTTTCTTCTTTCATTTGGTCAGTAGGTTTTTAAACATGTATATCCTTGACTGTAGGCGTGTTATAATACAGTATGCATATGCCTTCCAACTTGCCGTTCATGCTAAACGATTCGACAAGTTTAAGAGGGCATTGTGGTTATTACATTTATATTCAGTGCATGATTGGAGCCCAATTTTTTCAAGGTTTCTGCAATTTTCCGTTTTATTCTGCTTTATGTAGGACTTTACAGATCTCTTTGCTCGTATTTTATGAGAACTTTTGTATCATTTTAGCCTATGAATTTGAACATGGGGATGATCAGTTTGCCTGTGGTACGTAGCTAACCATTTGTAGTGTGTTAGTGAATAAACCTAACCGCCATATTTCAAGTCATATAAATTATTACAGTATTCTAAAATATAGTAGTGTGTGCAACAGATTTGTTTTTATTTGATCGCGGGAACTGTAAAAGTGCGTAACTCCAACTGAGAGAGAGAGAGAGAGAGAGAGAGAGAGAGAGAGAGAGAGAGAGAGTTGCTTCATGTATATTGGTGTCAAACAATTTCTTCAAAATAGTTTTTATCGGTAACTGTCGTATCTATAGATGGCGTATCTTCCATAAAAAAAGTTCATTCGAACTTCTTAATCTTGGTACTCGATCACCAGTTAAACAGGCTATATTAGGGAAAGGAGGTAGAATATTTCTCCAAAAGAATGATTCCATTAAGCTTCCAAGTTGGCCACCGGCCGTTGACATTTTGTTCAAGCGCTTTTCTTTTTACCAAATGATTTGTAAAACCTCTGGTGTTATGGTTAGTTGTCGTATTTTCTTAATCATCTGCTTCTGTTCCTGTGACTTCAAGAGAAACTCTCTCTCTCTCTCTCTCTCTCTCTCTCTCTCTCTCTCTCTCTCTCTCTCTCTCTCGTAGTTTTTTCTTGCTCTCCTTGTGCGTCTGAAGTTCCTAGATAATTATTGTATCATGTGTCTTGTTTTAGTACTGCGAAATGAATACTGTAAGGTCTTGGTTTTTTGTTTATACCAACTTCTAAGAGCTATGTACTTTTGTGCTTGGGATGAAGTCGTGGTTTTGCACCTCAGCAAATTAATGAGTCATTATCATAATTATAGTGAAATTCTTCAAGTGAAAGTAAAGTATTTGTCGTATATGATTTTGAAAATCTTTCCATATTATAGAGGTGGTTATCTATGAATAGAAAGTGCATGCAAAAAATCTTCTTTGGCCAAACAATATATTTCTCGTGGTTGTTATTTTATAGCTTTTCAACGTTTATTTACCTTTCCATAACTTGTTTCAGTTTGCGTTTTTCTAATGCACTAGTTTTTCTGTGGGCGTTTTGTCTCTCAAAGTTTTGCATTTTTTTTTTTTTTTTTTTTTACCTCTTCGTGAGTGTAATCATTTAGCGTTATTTCTATCCGCAAACACTGGGCGTTTTACCTCTTCAGTGTGTGTTTTACATCACCATAAGATTTTAACGTTTGTTTCACTTTCAGAAATTTTCATCGTTTTATACGACTTTGCTTTCAAGCATTTTAATGTTTTATCCCTCCTTTGAATTCTTCAGTGTGTTATATCTTTCCTTAAGTTTTCAAATGTTTGTTTCACCTCCACTAATTCGTTTCAAGCAACAATTGCCGCTTCGTGTTTTGTCATTTTTTTCTGCAAGACGAGAAGGTCTTTAACATTAGAGGTTTGCATGTGTCGCTAGTTCTGGAGTGCCACTTCCGGTATCATTAGAACCATACAGCACTGATTCACTCACGACATCATGTATGCCTGCTCGCACACACACACACACACTGACAGGTGGTTCACAATTGCTTTCTCTCTCTCTCTCTCTCTCTCTCTCTCTCTCTCTCTCTCTCTCTCTCAAACCCAGTTCTAAAATCGGCAATGACATAACTGATAAAATACGTTTATATGGGCAAATTATATATCATGGCATAGCGTGATTGAAAAAATAATCCTTACCCGTCAAGGGTGACATCATTAAGTTTCTCTCTCTCTCTCTCTCTCTCTCTCTCTCTCTCTCTCTCTCTCTCTCTCTCTCTCTCTCTCTGTCTGTCTGTTCGTAAACTAAGTGCATAGGCTATCGGTCGGTGATAACGGGGAGAGCATTCCATTATCTCTCCCTGCGTAAAACCGAGGAATGTTAAGTGCGTGAGAATAGTGGCTGGTTGAGGAATTTTCCTTCTACTCTTTCCGGAAGATATTTTTTGGAGGATCCCTGCAATGTGGATGATTGGTTTGTATGATAGTAATTGACTGTCCAACAAGCCAAACTCATCGACGCCAACTGGAGAGAGGAAATATTTTAAATGAATTCGATCTCTTTTCGTTATTTGCAATTGTTTTCAAATTACGTAGCGGTGTTCATCGCAAAAATGAACTTCGAGTATTTTTTATCATTAATGGAAAACAGATTCGTTATTTGAGTTTGTTTTCAAATTACGTAGTTATGTTCATCACCAAAACGAGCTTTAAACATATTTTATCATTAATGGAAAATTGGGGTTATGTTAGGGGGACGGGGGTTTATTGCACTTCAGAGGCGGAAAGGTGCTTTGGTTAGGTTCAGTCCGGTGGAGGTTTGGAGGTGAATCCCTTCCGCTATGTAGGGCTTCTCTTAGGTAAGGTTGCAGAAAGGTGACTGATTAATCACTTTGTGTTTTGTGGTGCCTCAAATTGGAAAAAGGTAACATCCATACTTTCTTGTAGTCCCCGCTTTTTTTTTTTTTTTTTTTTAAGGATACCTTTCCACTTGACGTATTTATGCCAATGACATCAATGATCGTTTAAATGATTGATTGATTTTAAATGACTGGACATGGTGTGTGATTCTCTGAATCACATATCATATTAAATATCTGTAGTGAACGTGTGTGCGAGATGGATTTTATGGAAAGTAATATATTATGTTTGTTAAAACTCCATCATTGCTATTATTGTTAATAAAAATAAAAGTGAAAATGAAAGCAGTATTCTTAAATTGCCAGCGTTGTGAACTTTCTAAGTTATTCTTGTCGTTAGTTTCTCTTTTCAGCGAAGTATTCCAGCTGCTGTGTAGCAGTGAAATGTCTGCCCTGTGTCATTTAGGAATGACCTCTTGCTAAGTGTATAACTCGTGCCTTTTGCCAGTTGTTGATACGAGAGCTGTGACTTAGCGTTAGGGCGTTCGTGGAAACACAGCGTACGTTAGTCGTTAAAACGGGAATAGTATTGATAAATGTTGGCAGAGTTGAAGGATAATATTTTGTTAATTTTTTTTTTTACTACGTCAGGTGTTTTTGCTATTTGGCAATGCACTATTGATCAACCATTTAATGCTCGCGTTTGTACAAAATTAGGAAAATGAAATATTACCTTCGTATAGGTCTCTCTCTCTCTCTCTCTCTCTCTCTCTCTCTCTCTCTCTCTCTCTCTCTCTCTCTCTCTGAGTAATTGAAACTTGCACACGTTAATGCTGGAGTAATATTGACCTTTCTGATAAAACATCACCTTTTTCAAAGCATCCTCAAAAGGCCGACTTTTTGTTGTATGCTAAATCTGTGCCTTGATATTCATGCTAATGTAATGATTCAGTAATAAATAACTTAATAAATTCACCGTTATCTGTTACTCTTTTTAATGATGAGAGGCAAACGTCCTATCTCCTGTGACTATGATACATTTCTGCTGCGATACCAATGCTGGTGTTAACAATTCAACAGCAAAGACCTTAGTAGTTTCAGCTTTCTTTAACATTCAGTACAGGTAAAAGAGCATTTTTGAAATCCGCCTAAGAAGCAGACGTCCCATCAGAGTTGACTTCGTAGGGCAAATCTCTGCCTCGGCATTCATGCTATTGTAATGATGTTCCTCGCTGCTGCAGCGTACCGTAGGGTACCGTTAGCAAGACGGGTCTTGTCACTGAGGTTTGGCGAGCCGCGCAACGTGGAAACTGTCATGTGTTCAATGACTCTCTTATGAATATCCCCCTATTCCTGGTCTGTGTAGGTTATTTTTGGCTTCTCTTTCTGCAAGAATTCACATCTTCGGTGATTGGCGCGTTCGGTCCCTCAGCCGTGACAACAGCCGTGCAGTTATCGACGTATTTGTTTAGTTTTAATCCACGTAATTTTTTTTTTATAGATATGCGGTGAGTATGGTTATGACTAAAGATTACACATTTGTTTTCGTTCTGTGGATACATGTTATAGTGTGTATTGTATGGATACAGGCCACATGGTATTTTAATATATATATATATAGTTTGTATATATGGTTTTATATATATAAATATATATATATATATATGTACAGTATATATACATATATATATATATTTATTATATATATATATATATATATATATATATATATATATATATATATATATATATATATATATATATATATATATATATATATATATATACACACACACACACACACGTGTGGGTTGTATGTATGTATATAACTGTCCATTGAGGAAGACAGTTGTCTTCAAAATGTAACGCTTGGTGTTTTTTGGGCTCCCTTAATAGATGTATGTATGTATATATAGTGGGCTCGACTTGGTTTCTGGGTCAAACGTAAGACTAGCTGAACGTATCCTTACATATATGAACATAGTTACTGACGAGATGATGATTTCCGCCTGCTAAGGAATTTTTTTTCCGTCCACTAAACTGTCTTGATGTGACCGCCGAAGCTCTCGTCTTGCGGTTTGGGAAGATGTCTTCACAGCCATGTTGAATGTAATGTTAAGGGATGGGGAAACTACGTTCAAGGACTTTGGAATTCGTGGGTTTTATTCCTTCGTATAAATTTCTTTGTTCAGTTTAATATTGTTTATTGTTATTAGTATCATTGTTGTTAGTAATGATATTGTAAACCCTTTGGTGTTGATTTTAATATGTCTAGATAACAAAATTCTAACGTATATTATTATTATTATATTATGATTATTATTCTTTTCCTTAACGTATCTTATTTGGTTTTAAGCATATGAAGAATTAAGGCGACTGAGAAACGCAGTAGCATAGTTCACAGGCGAAAACTGTTAGTAATGCTTACGTTCCTTGGTTATTACCGAGTGGGAGTGTAATCCCCCCGGGGTGAATTACTCAGCAGTATTTGCATTTGCTGGTACTTACCTTCTATGATTTATTTGGTCAAAGGTTTCGTATTTCGTCTTCATTGAGAAATGTTGGTGTTCTTCGGCTCCGTCACGGTTTCGCTGCGTTAGAATGTTTTGATGATGATGATGATTGGTGTCAGTTCTCGCCTCGCCGTCTGAAGGTTCGAATCCCTAGCGAGCTAGAACGCGTATGTTGACGTCTGCAGTGAATTAGTTAACTGGTAGGTGGTCGACTGAGGTGGACTTCGACGGGAGTGGCGAAAGCCATGGGGTTAGCAACCTCATCCCATATTTCTTAAGAGAATCGAAGTGGAATGGTATATCTGACAGTTGTCTCAGTGCTTGCCATCTTTGGAAATCATTGTATTCTTAGTGTTGCAGTTTAAAAGAAAACTATAACACTAGAGGCTTTCGTCAGCAGAAGTGCAGTTTTTACCTGGTTGCACAGCCTTGGACATGTCTCGTATTAATACCAGCCCTCATTTAAAAATAAAATGGGATCAGAAAATATCAGAAATATACCTCGTTTCATCACAAGGCAAGTTATCATAAATGATAAAATTTATGTGTATAAACTGACCGTGAGAAATTATAAACTGCAAGAAATAATAGGGCAAAAGTAAAGTATACCTTAGTTTAACCAGACCACTGAACTGATTAACAGGATTAGATGTGTTTTACTTGGCTAAGAACCAGTTGATTACCTAGCAGCGGGACCTACAGCTTATTGTGGAATCCGAACCACATTATAGCGAGAAATGAATTTCTATCACCAGAAATAAATTCCTCTAATTCTTCATTGGCCGGTCGGAGAATCGAACGCGGGATCAGCAGAGTGCTAGCTGAGAACGATACCAACCCGTCCAATGAGGAATAATAGGGCAGATTGGTTGCGAGAACTCTTAACAAATCAGAAACATAACTATAAGAAATATCTAAATATCTTGTTCCCATGGATCAGGTTTTGTTTTTCTTTTCTTTTTCCTTTCTTCTCTGTTAACTGGGGGAGGCTGTTAACCAATCCTATGGGAAAGATGAGCTACTTCAGATGGCCTTTGAGGTTAACCAGTCGTCGTTTAGCGCATCTCTTCCTTATACTTAGGACCCATTGCCGCTAATAACCTCATTTGCCTTTGGTTTGTATATAAAAAGAATTTGTAGTCAGTCTAGGCAGTTGAATAAAGAGCCTGGTCGATTTTTCCATAATCTCTTGGAAAAAATATTTATGTTGCCTTACAATTTGGTGTTTATAAGTATGAGAGGTATTTCTCTAGGTGAATGAAAATGTTAGGAAAGGTTTCATAGTGGCTGCTGCTTGAATGTGTGCAATCAGACTTATAAGTACTTTGAGGCTCCGTCGCATTTGGGAATTTTGATCAGGTTTTGTTTCATGAATAACATTTAGGCACCAAAGAGTCCAAAATCTTATTGACAGTTAAACATTTTGTTTGAAGTTGCAGCATTCGTATCAAGATTATGAAGGAAAATCGAGACGATTGACCACATTCACCTACAAATTTATTTGGTCTTTGGTTACTGCTATTGAAATCTCAGTGCTGAATCTCACTCACCATTTTATGAAGTGTTTTTGCTATAAACTTGCCGTCCTAAGTTTATGGCAACCAGTTTCGCCCTTTCCTTTTTTTTATGCTGCATATTTGGATAATATAGTAGTTCGCTTGGTCATGGTTGATCGGTTTGACGTATATCTGTGGTTTCTAAACCTTATCCGAATCTTTCCTCACGTACCGTTCTCAAGGATTTTTTTTTTTTAAGAAACTTTAGACACTGGTTTCTTTTGTATTGGGTGTGTGATATAGACATACTGTGTTTTTGTATGCATGGTTATATGTGAGAGAGAGAGAGAGAGAGAGAGAGAGAGAGAGAGAGAGAGAGAGAGAGAGAGAGACTTGATGTTGAGAACTGAGTCACAAGTGAAGGTAAACAGGCAAAATGTTGAGTCTTTGTGTTTAGCATATTAAAGACAAACTTCATAGTCTGTGAATTATTTTCCCTGATGATGCAAAGACAGCATGAATTAAAGATTGCCTAATTCCGACACCATGCTAATTTTAAGGTTAATCTTAACATAAACACAATTCCTTCTCAGTTGTACCCCCAGCGTTCAGATATGATGGACAGAGACACCTATGATGTGAGCTGTTTTTGTTAAGAAGATACAAGGACGACACCAGAAAAGGCTGCCCAAGGCCGCCACTGTGATAGCTATAATCTCATTGGCAAATGTAAATACAGTTACTAGGTCAGAGATGAATCGAATTATGCAAGGCGTCACGTCGGCCAAAAAACCATTGCGTCTTGATACAGAGGCTGAATTTTGTCCATCTGTCACGTGCAGATTTATGTCTTTGCAAGAAAAATTGTTGAAAAGTTACCGCACAGATTGGCTAGCTATTTAGGAAAGCCATGAACTAAAACTGACAAATATAAGAAGTAGGCTACTCCTGCTTGGACGAATGACTTACAGTAAGAAACTAGGATGAAGGCCTGAACATGTACAAACATGTAGTTAATTAATGGTAATTATTTCATCTTGATGCAGTTTCATTTTGTTTCAAGTATGATAAATTACAGTAAGTCTTGTAATTATATATGAACTAAAACTGACAAATATAAGAACTAGGCTACTACACTTCTTCGGGGTACAAAGTAAAACGAATGAAAACTTCACAAAACAAAGATCAAAGCCACTAACAAGAAACATCAGGATGAATCCTAGTTTGTTAAAACATACGTAACTCCCAAAACAAAAACATTTACACGATTCCTTGTGCTGGATGTTAAATACCTTGGTCAAATGGTAAAGAACTAGATTATTTAAAACAGCATCGTTGCAGTTGCAGCCAATTCTTTATTTTTTGATTTTCCATTGTATAGACTGATGAGATAATTTTTGTACATTGTTAAGAGAAATATAATTGAATCTGCCTTTATTAAGCATTTTAACAATCAACTTATGAATATTAGTTCGGGTCTTTTAAATTAGATAGTTACCTTGTTATAAAATTGTAGGGAAGTACAATGTTACCTTTTAGCAATAGCCTGTTCTAACTGTAGTTTCAGTTCTTAATATTTTTAAAGTATTTTTGTTTCGTATGTGACAATTTAACTTCAAACTAGTGATTGCATTCAGTAATGATGTTTAGCTTGTTAGTGGCTTTGATCTTTGTTTTGTGAAGTTTTCTTGTTTATGTCTCTCTTTATTTATTTTACTTTGTACCCCGAAGAAGTGTACGCAATACACGAAAGCGCTTGGTACCTGGTCTTTAATTTTCACCTTCATGTATACGTATATATTTATATGCAGTTTGTGACTTATTGTATATATATATATATATATATATATATATATATATATATATATATATATATATGGTATTCTTGATCTTACGCTTTTATCGTTCTGTTACACAAATAGAGCCTTCACATAGGAAAAAAAAAACGGTAACGTGTTAGCACTTTAAGCGGTAAAGTATTGGAAGCAGATGGCGTGTTATGATTAAGTTTTAACTCCGAGGGGAAAAAATTTCATAATGTATTGTGAATAAATGACATCACTGAACAATCTTACCAATGGCAGCCTTAGGTGTTAACTCCTAACCAGGTTGTATGGAGGCATTTAGTTTGCCATTGACAATCTGGGGAGATAACAGAAATGATCTAGAAATTGTCTAGGTAACGTTAGCTCTTACCCGTGACCGATGTGCGTTGTCAAGATTGCTATCTTGATTTTCTTTCTCATTACACAAAGTTCTTGCTTGATGTATTATGAATAGACCTGTCAACGCTATCTTTTTTTTTTTTTTTTTTAGATAAAGAAAGAGTGTAGAATGAAGGTGACGTTATTGCGACCCATAACATCGACAAAATGTGTCTCTGATTAACGGGCGAGTTCATAATGAGACTTGACTTTTTCACACGAGGGGAAAAAAGGGGGACTTAACATCAGCCGAAGGAAATTGAAATAATGTAGATTAGAAGTAAATGCCCAGGTGACAGCCATAATGGTACCGACTTCTTCAGATTTTGTCACTTAAATTTCGGGGTACAGAACAATAACAATTATTCGTTCGATTTTGAGTTTAAAGGAGTTCAGAAAGGTCTTCAATTTGTTTTTTCCAAACTTAGTGACACGGTGGTAAGATTATCGCCGAGCAATGGCCATAGTATATCTCCTGATATGGGAGCTCCGACGCGGATGCAAAAGTACTGTCTTCGATGTGTTTTTTGTTTTTTAAAAGTCATCATTGTCTTAGAAATACAGTTATAAAAGAAGAAATATAACCTATTAATGTTTATGACCTCATGAAGCTAATGAAGGTGAGAGGGATTCGACAGGCCTCCGAAAAGAATGAAGGAAGGATATTCTTAGATTGGTACCGCAGGTTGAAGAAATCAATATCGCAGAAAAGAGAGCAGTGGCGCGAGTTCATTGACGCCTTTTGCATCTTAAGGGTGTTAGGTGTTTGATAACAATTAAGTAGACTGATAAGTACATTTAGTTATAATTTTGGTAAAATTATTCAATCTTGTTGCCAGTTTTGATGCTTTTTTTTTTAAATCTTTGTTCGTGACACTATAGTCAGCAGAGGAGGAATGTATATCATGGTTTTAGCAGAAACACACACTATATATATATATATATATATATATATATGTATATATATACACACACACACACACACACACACACACACATATATATATATATATAAATTATATATACATATATATATACACATATACATATATATATCTAATAGGGGATGGCTTTAAAGATGAAACAGACAGTAGTCACTACCATATTCATGCTTTAATTCCTGAATCGCGGATAAACACTGCACAGGAAAAGCTTCACCAACTGCTTTGTGTAACTGCACAGAAAGCTCATAAAGAGCGCACCGAACCCTCTTACATGCACACTGTTCCAATAACCTCTATCTGCACGCACTCAGTGTTGTGTCTATAAAGTAATCATACAAGTTTTACTATATCAAAAACTACATTTATTTATTCTCTTCGTGAGATACACCAAGTCTTCAAGACCGATGTAACAGCAAGCATTGGAAGGAAAGCACTGAAGGCATTATTGGAAGATAAAGACTTGAGGAGGGGAGCAGGGTTGGGGACCCTTGTTGAGTAAGGCAGTCATTCAGATATATTGTGTATCCAGCGGCGGCAGCTGTGTGTATTTGAGTGTGTGTGTGTGTGCGCGTGCGATTGTGTGTGTGTGTGTGATCTCTCCCCGGGTGTGTCGTATGATAAAAGTAATATGTATGCATGGTATGTGGGTCAATGTTGCTATTGCTTTATAAGGCTTACGGTTTACGTACGAATTCCTCCTCCTCCTCCTCCTCTTCGTTCTTCTCCCTTCTCGTCTTTCTCCCTCGTTTCTTCACTGTCTCATTATTCTCCCCATCCCTCCCTCCCCCCCTCTCTCTCTCTCTCTCCCCGTTCCCGACAATCATGTCTTTCATCCCCATTGTTTTATTAGCACCAAACTTTTTGCCGTTCTCGAGGAGGTCTCTGCTTGCATTATAATGTGTAACTCTGGGTTAACGAAGATACTTTTTGTTCTGAAAACATCTCGTGATGGGTTCAGAGCTCTTATCTTGGCTCGTTTCGGTTTCTTACTCATGCTTAATGCAGCATTAAAACTTCAAAAGAAATTTCGTGGATATCGCTCATCTCTCTCTCTCTCTCTCTCTCTCTCTCTCTCTCTCTCTCTCTCTCTCTCTCTCATTGTGAATGAGCACGAAAGCGACTGGCACTGAACTTTTGACTGTTATTCTCCCTATGGTTTTCGCTTACACGAGGATTGCGTTTGTTTTGGGGGTATGAAATTATAAATATATATATATATATATATATATATATATATATATATATATATATATATATATATATATATATATATATATATATATATATATATACTCACATATATATATGTATGTACGTGTGTGTGTGTGTGGATGTTCGAAGGAATTTGTAGCGTCTTTATTATCAAGCATACTCGTGCCGAATTTAGGCCTAGCACGGAGTTTCTTTGGAACTCCTCCCTTTCCAAATATGCCGTCATCTCTCTCTCTCTCTCTCTCTCTCTCTCTCTCTTTGTGTGTGTGTGTGTATCGTACGTGAAAATTAACATTTTCGTGTTTGTTTTTCAGTATAAACCAGCCCCTTGTGCAGAAATCTTAAATTAGATCTATCGCCCTTTACACACAAAGAAAGATTCGTCAGAAGCTCATCAACGAAAATACGATAGTGTGCCATTCATCTTTCTCTTCCATACATACTAGTGTGTTCTTCATTGATATTGAGGACCTTCCTTTTCAACAACTCTTGGCTCCATCGCCACAGCACGTTTTAGGTCTTCCTCTTCTCTTACGCACCAAAACTTTTCAACTACCTGCCCACTCCTATTTTCTCCACACGAACAAATCACATCAAAATTGTATCATCCCCCTTTTTACACCTGCACTTCTGAACTTTTGTATTTCGCTTACTATTTGTACCCTGTCATAACGTTATTTTTTCTTTAATTTGATTTTTTATAGCCACGTGCCATTTAAAGAAGAATACGCTTGCCATACATTCCAGCTGTGTGCCTTAGGCGGTCTTATTCACCTCCTTATACAGGCAGAACCCCAACGTTCCTTGCTTTACCTACAATGCGAGTCATATTGTAGTCAACTTTTTGCCGGATTTTACGTAGTCTTGCTAACATTAAAATTCAGCTAAGTATTTTTCCGAAGAATATAGAACTTTGGCCTGCCTCTATAGCTTTTCCATTATGACGAATTAGCGTTTTATATGAATTTGGACCCGAATGGAAAGCGATCGAGTAGGGCATTTAAATGGCCATGTTCTATGCATTTATGATTTTTATTTATGCAATATAAATTTTGTATTTGTATGGAATTATGGAATGAATAAGAATTACAGAATTTTTTTGTTTCACGTGTATGATTGCGTTTAATTACTCGTGAAATGCATTTTATGGAAAATGGTTTTATAACTGCGGCAACGCATTATGTTTTTGTTTCCGTTAACGTCTGTTGGGAGGTAGCCTAAAGGGAGAAATAAATATTTTTCTTTTTCGCATTCCATTAAGAAAATTGAGGTTCTCATATAAATGCGATTTGGAAAATATGGATATGTTCTTTAACTAATTAGTTTTGATTTTCAGGTGATAATTAACTCATTAAACAAACACAATGTTGGCAATATAATGTTTGTGGGAAGTGTTTGAAACCCCAGTGCCTTCCGGTTAGTGAGCGTTTACGAGGTTTTATTCGGTGGGCGTGTGGGGGTCTTTGCGTGCGTGGTGGGCGTTGCCACAATGAGGATGGCCTCCCCGGAGAGGTCCAGCCTTCCACCCCAGAGACCAGCCCGAGGGGTGCGACGGCCAGCACGCCCACCGCCGCCTCAGACAACGGCGGGCAGTTCCTCCTGCTCCTCCAATTCCTCCTGCTCCTCCTCAGCCAGTAACAACAGTAACAACAACTCGGGCAGCGAGACAACTGCCGCGGCAGCGTCGCCCATCTATCTCCCGGCGTTCAGCGATGCGCCCCAGACGCTCTCGCCTCCATCGTCTTCGCCCCACCATCCCCATCATCACCATCATCATCGTCGCCAACACCGACCTTCACCTTCTCGCAATGGTGCTGGTGGAGGAGGAGGAGGAGGAGGAGGAGGAGGCAGTAGCAGTAGCAGTAGCAGTAGTAGCAGCAGCAGCAGCAGCAGCAGTAGTAGTAGTAATGGCAGTCACGCATGCCCGAGGGCGGCCCTCCTGCCGAGCGCCAATAACAATGGTACCAATCATTCTGTCGCATCCTTGAACTCGAACTCGGGCGGTTCCTTCAACGGGAGTGGCGTACACCACATTCGGAATCAGTGCCTCGTCGCGGGCGGGACCCTTCACGGGAATGGCATGGGCGTCAACGGGCAGGTGGTTCACGGCAACGGCAGCAGTGGTGACTGCGGTGGGAACAGGAGGGCCAAGTGGTGTGACAAAGCCACTTCGTGGGCGTGGATTCCTTTGAACGCTGCCGCCCGTGTGGAATCGGCTATCCACACGTGTTTGGCTACGCCCACCTCCTTGCACGTGCTGCTGGTGTCTTGTTTGCCCTGCCTCTCGCCCAACGCCACCCCGACGCCAAGGTAAGGATGCCCTGTGTGAATTGCTAGCACATGTTGCGGTTAAAAATGAAGGTTGGTCGCTTAATTTGCCTCATGGCGTTTACGTTACTTTTCACTCAGTTTTTGCATTCGTAAGTAACTTCTTATTCATTAAACTACAAATGCATTCAAGTGAATTTTCAT
This sequence comes from Macrobrachium rosenbergii, assembly GCF_040412425.1. Classification (NCBI taxonomy): domain Eukaryota; kingdom Metazoa; phylum Arthropoda; class Malacostraca; order Decapoda; family Palaemonidae; genus Macrobrachium; species Macrobrachium rosenbergii. The sequence continues at coordinate 29,171,498 of NC_089759.1, forward strand.
TTATTAATTTACAAATTCAAATTTCCATTAATTAGAAATTCATTCATTGCATAAGGGAATTATTTCTTATTCAGTAAGTTATGATACAAACGCAAATTACTTTTGACTCATTGTTACACTGCAAATTATTTTCATTTGGTTGCAGTTAAATACAAATTATTTTTCTTGACTGGTTTTATGCAAATTATTTTTCGTGGTTGGTTTTGTTATCATGCAAGCTGTAATCAGTCGGTTTTTCAAGGAACCAACATTTTTAAAGAAATGTTGGTTTTAGTATATTTTCTGTCGTGTGTTGGGGAACATGAAGTAGAATGCTTTTACGTACCTGTACTTACTGTATAGTTATGTAATTTGTCTTATTATTACTACTCCAGAATACTATGCCAAAAACTATTAATTTTTTTTTAATCTGCCCAATATGATGGCTCGTTATAGTTCTGTACTCTTCGCTCCCTTAAGAGGGTGCAGAATACGACTACTGGTGTGTGGAAGATTCTTATCTTAATATGGTATGAGTCGTTTACTTGTTATGCTTTAATATCTTTAAGGAGTACTGAAGTGTTGCTTTCTGGGTTGGATTCTAAAGTGATTAACAACTCAGTGCCTTTGAAAATTACTTATTGGCGACGAGAATAAAGTGTGTTGGTCGCTGGTTTGGAAGAAGGACAATAACAACTATTCGAACCTGTTGTGGTGATGAAGTTTCTTTCCCACCATGAATGGAACCATTCGTTCATTGAGTATGTTTCGTAATTTTTTAGATAATGCTGTCTTAGCTAATGTCATATTTTGTAGACACTTTAAAGGAGGACTTATCGTAGTTTGAAAGAGCCCAAGTCCTACGAAAATCTTGACTATCTAATAGATATCTGGCCATTAGCATGGAGTTTTGTGCGTTTGTGACCACTGTTTAGCATAAAGAAGAACTCTGTGGAAACAAGTGTTTACATTGGTCCTTGAAAATCGTGACTTTCTTTCGGATATCTATTTTTATGTGTGAATAATATGTACGGGAAAGAGAAATTGTGTGGGAATGTGAGGTCGAGATCTTGAACCCTTCCATAATTCGTGTGAGTCTAGATGTTTCAAATAGAGGCACGTCTTTGTGACCGGGGCTTTTAAATCTCTGGAATGTTAAACAGGTTGCTAAGAGGTGAATGGATAGACGGATGACTGGATGGCGTCGTCGCTGGAGGAAAAGTAGTACTATTAGTAGTAGCAGGAGCACCGACGTAAGAAGGCCCGTGTGCTTTTCTTGTTGTGAGGCTGTCTACTTTCAGTGATGGCTGATGCTGCGATGTCACCAGGAACATAGACGAGACGAGAGATTTAATATCAGTGTTGACAGTTGTAGTATTTGTGTAATGAATGCTGCTAATAGTAATACAAGTACCAGGAGTGGTAGGACGGGTTGTCGGCGGGAGGAGATATTATATAGCTCGAGGCGTATTCTGAGGTGGAAATAGAGGTGATCTCCGTCTCTTGAACCAGTGTTCTGCCGCTAACGGTGGCCACCAGGGGCGTGGCACTCGGGCGGAAAAGGATTATAGCCCTTCAAGAGAGTGATAAAAATTCTGATCAAGATATTATCAGTCGTATTGGTCTTCACATGAAGTAAGTGATACATATTAAGTTGAGTCTAACTCGCTCCCTGTATGAGGGCTCGACGTGCAAAGCACCTCCCCGGGGTATGAAACCATTCATAATATGCTCCCCCACTCCCCCCTTTCCGTCTCTCTCTCTCTCTCTCTCTCTCTCTCTCTCTCTCTCTCTCTCTCTCTCTCTCTCTCTCGCCTAGTTGAGCATTGGTAAGCGCGCTTAGCTCTCAAGCTGAAGGACCCATGTTCGTTCTCGAACCGGATAGAGAGGGACGAATGGGCACGTTCCCTAAGCCTAGTTGAGCATTGGTAAGCGCGCTTAGCTCTCAAGCTGAAGGACCCATGTTCGTTCTCGAACCGGATAGAGAGGGACGAATGGGCACGTTCCCTAAGCCTAGTTGAGCATTGGTAAGCGCGAGCTCTCAAGCTGAAGGACCCATGTTCGTTCTCGAACTTGGGACGAATGGGCACGTTCCTAAAAATAAGAGGATGCCAGTGTTGACTTGAGCAGGGAATTAGGTACCATGCTGTTAGACGGCTTTTGTGGGTCGTAGCTAGAATGGAGAGAGAGAAAGAGAGGTGAGAGAAAAGCTAGTTGTGAATGTTGATTGCTCCTTCAGGATTTGTACCAACAACGGTGGGTGGGGGGGGCGCCTCGACTAGGTAATCTTCATCCAGCAGAAGCCATTCAGAAAATATTCAGAGGAATGCTCATCCTATACGTAAGCAGGGTGTCTGTACAATGTAAAAGGCCCACGTGACTGAATTATTATACTAGGTCATTCCAGTTTTCCTGGAATCGGGAATGTTCCTTTGGGTAGTCCATCATACGGGCTTCAACCATGATATGACAATGAAACCATGTTTAGAGTTTGTCGCTTCAAGGACAAACCTTTGGAAGACTATTAGGGGTCAGATTGCAGGAGATTGTTAGAAATTACGATAGATCCATCCGTAACCCATACCAGAAAGTGATGGAGGAGAAATGGATGGGTTGCATATGTCCTTCTCACCATCCAGGGCAGAACTAGCACGTGATAGTGTCAACACGGTTCCAGTAA
>NC_089759.1:29176656-29234156 GCF_040412425.1 Macrobrachium rosenbergii
AGTGCTTCATTGTTACTCCTTCCTTCCTGGATTTTGTCTTTATTTATACATTCATCACGTTCCATATGTCGTGATTCAGTTATACATATTTATATCAGTATATATATATATATATATATATATATATATATATATATATATATATATATATATATATGCATATACATATATAAAATGTATATTAAACATTGTCTGCCTGGACTGTGAAGCTTGAAGGCTTCATCTACATTATACTGGATGAAGCACTGACTGAGAATATGTCGTACTTGAACTATGGTTCCTCTCAGAAATTTTAACTAATGAAAGTTATTTTTTCTTTGCTTTACCGTCTTCAAGATTGATTTTTTTTAGTGAAGAGCTAATGATTCTAGGAAAATTTGTATCCAGTGAATCAGCGTTATTCAACCTAGGGTAAATAATACTGTATTTGCATATCATCTCCATTTTTTAATAACCTGCAATGGAATCGCAATGAACCTGGACCCGACATGGTTTGTTTCTCAGGAAAGTGTTCGGTGATCACTGTCAAGTTGAACATTTTCATCTCAATAACAAACTACAATATGCAAGTGCTACGACTTTATTGAGATTTTTTCTTTCACCGGTGGTGTTGAATTCCTTCATGGATGTTCTCAATATGCTGAGATCATCTTTCACGTAGAATTGCTGGAAATTGAGGTGTGTCTTGAATATGGCTTAGACAATAATTGTGGAATATATTTTGTTTGGTCTTTGGCATTTTTCTGTAAGCTTTATCAGAAAGTCCTTTTTCAATAGGTATCCCAATTATATCGTTATTCTCTGCTTTTTTTGCCGAGTATCTACATCGTGATTATGGTCTGGGACCTTGTTGCCACACTGCCTTATTACTACAGAACTGTGAAACAGTTTTTCCAATTTCTAGAGGTTGTAACGATGCTTTTAAGGTGTAATTGTATAAAGGTATAGATCCTTTATTGGTAGTGAAAAGTTCAAAGTTTGTGAATGAGAATGAGAGTTGGTTGTTCTTGTTTAGTTTATAATCCCTAGCTTAAGTAAGACCAAGACTCACTTTAGAAGATGGTATTACAGGAAAGTACTTATCCTCCTAGCATCATCAGTAATAACATCTTTCTTTAGGCCGTTTTTTATGGATTTTTGTTACCGTCCCCGCCAGCGTGTCTATTTTCTTGCTATTGCTATTAACTCTGATCCATTAAAACAATGGAAGAAGTCCCACCTGAATTAATGATGCTTCATACTCAGGCTGGTAGTGGTAATGGAGAGTCTCCTGTACTGAACCTGCCTCAGTTGCTTGGTAGATGGCTTTTTTTAATGTAAATGCCTATATCAGTCACTTATTACTGTATGCTAATTAATTTGGCTAAATTGTGATCACTGGAAAGGACAGCACAGTGAGCTAGACGTCGCAGGGACTTTGTAATTTCATCCAGTGTTACAGATGCAGCACGCTTTCTGACACGCACACACACACACACAAGAGTTAAGAAGCATTCCGTTTCCACTGAAGTAATATTGAAGTGCCTAGGTTGATGATGCTGTTTTGGACTAGTTAACTGCAGCTGAACATTATCACTATATTCCTTTCACCATTAAACTGCTGCTCACAATGGGATGTCCCCACAGAAAAAACAACGTAAGGTGTCTGCTACACGCATGTTAAAGTCTGAACTATTGATGAGTCCCATGCACAGAAAACCTCCACAGAGGTAGTCACTGCATTCACCTTAAAAGAAGGCTTATCAGCATTGTAGCTAAACCCTCATGCATTTGCATCATATATACTGGGTATTTTGGGTGCAAACTGATATTTTTGTCCATTTAGTAATTTTCACACTTGGAAGAGTGCCAAGGATAGTATTGTTTCATTTCCCAGCATTCCGTAGGAGTAGAAGAGTGGTTGCCGTTAATATCAATGGAAAGACTTGTCTGCCGTTTAGGGGTCCTTCCAATGTGTTCACAACCCTCTAAGAGCCTAAGCTAACAATGTCTCCGAACATGTTGCAGTAGTATCCCAAGCTGTTGGCGCTTCCCGAGGTAGCATTGCCCCATTCGCACTGCCACCAGAGGCCCAGTCAGTGACTGAATGCCTGACCTTACATAATGGAGTTTTCTGCATATGATCTTCCTGGATTTTGCAGTTATAGGATTCTCAGGGCAGTGATATATATATATATATATATATATATATATATATATATATATATATATATATATATATATATGTGTGTGTGTGTGTGTGTGTGTGTGTGTGTGTGTGTGTGTGTATGTATATACATATGTATATATGGATATATAATGTATATATATGTATGTGTACATATATATTATATAGATTATATGTGCAGTATATATATATATATATATATATATATATATATATATATATATATATATATATATATATATATATATATTTTTATTTTTCAGAAGCTAACCTCTCCCGCCCCCTATTCATGAAGCAAACACCTTATTGGAAAAAATATACATTTATATTTTTCATAGACTGACTCGTTATGTTGAGAAAAAGGTGGAGATGGGAGGATGTGTCGCCAGGTGTTGGAGAAGAACCTGTGATCTCTGCAGGGAGTTGGAATCTCATCCTATTCGTGAAAGAAAACGGGAATAGGAGGATATATATCAACTCTGAACTCGCGCCGCCACCGCTATTTATCACTTTCTTGTTATGTTTTTTGCTAGTTCTGAAATAGGTAGGCGAGGTGATGATGATGATGATGATGATGATGACTGTACTGTTTAGTAGCAATTATGGAAGCAACATCCCCCCGGGGGATTTCCTAATTGTCAGACCAATTTTTTCCTCCTGTCACAAAGATAACCTGCTCGTTGGTATGAGGAGAAGTGGAAGGGACGAAACAAGCAACTGAGAAACTCGCCTACTTGAAGGAAGAAAATGAGAATGAGTATTGGATGAAAACTCCATACTGCTACTTTCGAGTATTACTTGGGGCAAACCTTCCCATGGCTCCCCGCTCCCACGCTTGGCCTGGGATTGACCCTTGGGGGGAGTTCAAGGCGAGAGCCCCGGGGTTGAGATTCATTGCAGAGTTTCAAAGAACAGCCTCTCTCTACCCTTTCTCCTCCTTCTTCCCCCACCCGACTTTTCTCTGTCTCTCTAAGTGGTTAGCCGAGCTTATAGAGGAAGCACCTTTTTTTTTCTTTTTTTTTTGTATTTTCATGGATGATACCAATTACGAGGTCGGGTAATTTCGCGAGTCGAATCTTCACTAAATATGGGCATCGTTCAGGATTCATGTCTTTGTTGTACTCCGGACATCTCACCGTGATATTCTCTCTCTCTCTCTCTCTCTCTCTCTCTCTCTCTCTCTCTCTCTCTCTCTCTCTCTCTCTCAATGATCGTCTTCCTTTATAAATTGGAGAACAGGGTTGTGTTTTGTACAAGAATATATTTAACTAAAGAAAAAAATGTTGACTGATACGTGGTGGTAGAAGTTTGCAATATAAATGCCAGAGGGTCAGTACAAACATTTGTACTGTCCCCTAAGACAAAGAATGTTAATATCTGCCGCTATGTATCGGTCCTCTGGCGTGTACAGTACATATAAAGACAAAACCAGTCAGGATTTAAACCAAGAGTTTAATTTTCCCTGTGGTACATAGCGCGTACGCCCACATAAGCACACATATATATATATATATATATATATATATATATATATATATATATATATATATATATATATATATATATATATATATATAATTTATATATATATAAATGTATGTATGAAACGGTAATACTTGTGTATTTCTATGCGGCCGAGATGCTAGTAGTAATCTCAAACTGGCATCGCTTTTGGGCTCGAATCTTACCATAGGCGTTAGGGGTTCCTCATTTGTTGCCTAAACGAGGACATAGAGAAGTTAATAGTTAAGCGGTCAGCGGGGTTACTGCAAATACTTACTGACACGCACGCACATTAATCGTGTGTGTGTATATATATATATATATATATATATATATATATATATATATATATATATATATATATGTGTGTGTGTGTGTGTGTATATGTATATGTATATATATATATATTATATATATATAATATATATATATATATATATATATATATATATATATATATATATATATATATATATATATATATATATATATATATATATAGAAACAGCTCAGCTTCTTTTCCAGAAAAATCCATTAAGTCTTTGTTTACTTGAACGGAGAATTATTTACTTTTATGTTTGGGGTGGGAAGGGGTTGTTGCAGTGGATTGCGGCCAGATGGAGAAAAGTACTTGGCTCCCAACTTCATTCCTAAGAGGCTTTCTGAGAACCGGAATACTTAGCACACTTTGGCCATATGCCTTTTAAGGGATAAGATAAACAGGTGAAACTATATATATATATATATATATATATATATATATATATATATATATATATATATATATATATATATATATATATATATATATATTATATATATATATATATATATATATATATATATATATATATATATTTTTTTTTTTTTTTATTTACACACACACACACACCTATACAGTATATATAGGTATATATTAGTAAGGGTTACTGATTCATTTATCAAAATGTGTTGCTGGTGAGTTTGTAAATATTTTCGTAATATTGATTAAGGTTGGTGACCGAGATTAAGAATATTTTTAGCCTATTTTGTCATCAAAATATTAATAATTATCGAGAAATGAGCTGATTTCGTGTATGTCTTAAACGTTAAACTTTTTTTGGCAAATGATGAACATCTAATCTGAGGACTTAAAACTTTCCTCACCGATATACATGAACCATTTTTCAAAGTGTATTCGAAAGAGGAAATGTGTATAAATAAAAAGGTGTGTGGTGATATTAAAAGAATATAAGATTTATTTGTAATGCCGTAAACATTTGACTGAGTGTATAATTTGGTATACTTCAAATTCACCCTGGTAGCAAGCATGGCAACCCTTCAACCTACCCAGTATGATTTACTAGAAAATATGTCAATTCTAACGTAGTAGGAAGTTGACAGAGCAGCCGTTTTGTGCCAAGATGATTAGGGTAACTACTAGCCTTCCAGGGTTTTCAGAACGGCCTCTTGTGTTGCAAACTTCATCATTTTTATGTATGATTTTACGAATGTTTTACCAATGTATGTTTTGAAAGTGTATATGGAATATTCGTAGAAAGAGCGACTGCCTTTCACATGTCATCAGCGCTGAATGACCTGACAGGTTCCAGCGCTTGGTCTTTGGCCCATATTTTATATTCCATTCCACTCCATTCACATTTCATCCAAATTATTTACAACTAAAACATATTTCCAGCGTCGGTGATCACAGTCGTTGTGACGTCAAGTTTAACAAATCAGTCGGTTAATTAGCACGTAGAAAGTGATTTTCAAAGTAGTGTTAATATCTCCAGTGTTGGTGATACGAGGCAATTATTACCTGGCTTGAAAAGAAGTTTTAAGTTAACATTTTTCTTATACGTTTTAAGGTAGGGAAGATAGAGTGAGGACCACTATTGACAGATTGATTGTGAAATTTAGATGAATATCGACAAATTGACTGATTGATTGAATGTTTGTTCGTATATTGGGCGTGGCAGCGCCTGCGGTGGTCATGATGCCCCGTCTAATAGTCCAAGCGTGAGTGAAGCATTTTGATTTATTACTTGTTTATTGGTTTATAAATTTTGAAGATATAAGAGAAGAAGTTGTTTTCTCTTCATGATTGGTGAGAATTCGTGAAATTATTACAGTTTTAATATCCTCTGGTGTTAGGAGATGAGTTCGTTCTAACGATCGAGCAAGTGTGTGAATATTCTTTAATTTTGTCAAAGCAGGTGTATCTCGTATAATTTCACCGACAACATTCCGTTATCATAAATGCAAAGCTGGCGTATTTTGCTATAGTATTCCGCATAATTAATCATTGGTCTTTCGTCTTTAATACCATTACTACTTTGTGGAAGTACTTTTATGCAGTTTGAACAGCCCGACATTATTGTAGGAGGATGTTTTCGAACTGCACAGAATTTTTTTTAAAGGAAATGTTGGTTTTGACAGTTATGTACGTTGTTTGTGTAAGAAAACGTGAATCTGTGCTCGAGTGTTATCCATTAGTCAGAAACGAGAAGCAATAGGAATAGAACTTTTTGCATTAAGAAAAACGTAAGTTCTGACATCGGCTACAGTGATAGGGGATTGCAGTGCTCAAGTTGAAGAAGTGCTTCAACCAACTTTTCAATTATTGACGCCCTTTCAAGTAATGGAATAATTATATATACACCAACCTATAGTTATGGGAAGTTTTTCATCTTGGAAAATGGCTGGATTTACGTACATGTAATTTGAAATATTCATTTCTAACGAAACTTAGTATAGTTTTTTTATTGTCGCTTATATGTTATTTCAGTTTTTATTATAATTTGTTTTATTGTCCATGAATGAGTAAGTACTTTCATTCTTACGTGTGATGAATGGCTGTCTGTGTTTAGAGTATATAGTATTTAGTATATTTTGTTTTTGAGAGAACAATAAATTTGTTATTGCAGGATTGAAAGAAAGTGGGTTGGTAAGTTGATTGACTGTTCAGTTGTTGTAGACAATTTACCAAGGTACACACAATATATACATATATATATATATATATATATATATATATATATATATATATATATATATATATATATATATATATATATGTATGTATGTATGTGTGTGTGTTGCACACGTGTGTGTGTTGCATACCAATGTGTAAAAATTGACTGAGATAACGGAAAAGGAGTCCTACGTTCGGCCTTCGTACAGATTAAACGCTGCTTATTCAGAAGCTTTCTAATTACGAGAAGGAAGATGGATTTTCCATGATCGCTTTCCTGGAAAAAGAGAAGAAATCGCCTGTTTTTCCCCTCAAGGAAGTGACAGTGAGCAATCGCTGATAACTGTTAACTAACAATTGCGGTAACAAGCCATTTTCTCCCGAAGCCGAATTAATTCTCTTCGGAAATGGACCGTTTTGTGACAAACCATTAATGATGCCCCAAGGTTACTTGGGGATCAAGGAGGAGGTTGAAGGCGAGGAATACTATCTGTTTTGTGCGCCCGGCGCTTCTTTCTTGCCACTTGGGTCAACTGCTGATTTCGGATCATCAATCGTGAGGTTTCTTCGTTTTTGCCGTCTGTCATTTCCTCTTCGCTGTTTCCTCTCCTCGTTTTTCTTGTTCTCGGGCCAATTGGTAGAGTTTCTTTTGCTTCATGGTGTTTTGTTCCTAGACAGGTACTAGGCCCTTGCCTAGTATGTTTTGCCTCTCGGTTTCTTTGTTATTCGACTGTGGCTTTGTTCTGTACTTTCGCCCAGACCAAGGATCAGGACCAAGTGATCAGACTTGCGGCTCTTACTGCTCAGTAGGTTTCTGAGTACTGAAGCCTTGTCAGGTAATTAGCAGATTTTGGAGAAATTAATTTTCCAGGGAAGTATAATATATATAGAAGAGTAAGTAAAAGTCTTTAGAAGTAAATATGTTTCTGATAACAGGCTTCACAGCGAATAAATTCTGATTAGATGTCTTCGCGATGAGGGATGTTGGACATTAAAGACGATGAGTTTACAACTTTGCTAGGTATTCCTCTATATACCTAATGAACAAAATCACTATCGCAGTAATATTAGGATATATATACATATTTGTGTGTGGGCGGGCGCGTGCGAGCCGAATTTGTTCAAGGTTCGTGGTTCAATCCCAGACGACCCCAACGAATCGACCCATCTGTTAATGGGTATCCAGCGTCATTTGGGGTCAGGAAAGGGAAATAAGGCCAGTATCCTCATATCTAGGGGCAGGTTGAGACCCGAAACGCTTTACCTCTCTGGCGCCACTGCTTGAAAAGGGAAAACGTCGTTTTATAGTATGTATATATATATATATATATATATATATATATATATATATATATATATATATATATATATATATATATATATATATATATATATATAAATGTATATATTTGTACTATATATATTATATATATATAATTATATATATACATATTTATACGTTTATTTATTATGTGTGTTATATATATATATATATATATATATATATATATATATATATATATATATATATATATATATATATATATATATATATATATATATATACAAGTAGGCTATATATATGTGTGTGTGCAGAGCGTAACATTATCGTGAGTCATCTTTCCTTCCTTTAACGCAGTCAGTTTTCGAAGCCAAGACACTGGGAAAGAGGAGAGCTGCACAAAGGATATAAAAGGCGTACTACCAAAGTTGTGGTTTTGTAATGGTCGCTTAGACTGTGTCTAGTTCTCGTAAAGGATGTCTTTACCTACGTGCCAACGTAGTCATTATCACCGAGCAGAGGAAACCGCCTGCCAAGTGTCTGAAGGAAGTGTTGGGAAATTATTTTCTTATTATATGATAAACTTTAACAGGGTTAAGCGGAATTGCTTTGGAAAAATGGTTAAGAATAAAAAAAATAACATTTTACTTTAGAATTACTGCCAAAGACAGAATCTTTTACTCATCCTTCCAGCCCCCCCCCCCGTTTTTCTTCCCTCGCACACACTTTTTTATCCCCAACCTGAATGGGCTTTGTGCAGAAGATTAATCAACACATATCTTGTACATCTGCACAAGTTTAACCAGTAAATTAGACCCTATTATTTCAAAGAGATCGTTCTGTTTTGTTCTAAAGGATATTGAGGACAGTTGTGAAGTTAGGTACAGTTCCAGTCCCATTGCTTCCCTTGCGAACAGTAATTTTGGAATCACGGACATGATGTTTGCTCGTAAATGCTGGGTGGCACACCACCTCTTGTAACTCTAACCTGTAGTTTTGGATATAGGTAATAGAAGTGCGTGCTGTGAGGTCGTAGGAAATCAGCGCAATAGGTTTTTGTTGTCAGTCAATGACTGCAGGATTTATTTTGTTGCTTTCTGCAATGATCCAAATATGTAAGCTTTGAGAGTCGTGGGGGAAATGAATCAGTTTTTTTCGTTTGTAATGTAATAGTTCCTTGTTATTAGGATCACATAAGTGGAAGTGTAATTAATTTTACTCAGTATATGCTTACCAGATAACCCACAATCAATCAATCAGTGTACACTTATACTGTTTGTGTCTAGTGTTTTCTTTCAGTTTTACTTTTTCCACATGGCATTACTTGATCTCTCTGACGAGATTTATGAAAAGTTGGGTAAGGAAAAACTACGCAGTGTATATCGACCTCGGGAAAGTATGATATAGATACGACATTGCGAATGTTGACCATGTGTGGTATTGAATTTCGTCCAAGGATTGCGCTGCATTTGAAGCAAGTGAACCTTGCGTGAGGATATGTAGAGAGGAGAGTGGCTGGTTTTGGGTAAAAGTTGATTTCAGACAAGAGTGTGTTGTTTGTGCGGTTCTTACTATTAGAAATTTTATTGCTTTGGTGTTGACAAAAAATCAGGTTAGTAACAGGAAATGTGGGTGCAAGTTTGTGGGTCAGGAGAAGGCACTGTGAGAGGAATGTAAATGGTTGGAGTTTGGGTGAGATAACATTCATTGGTGATACCATAGTGAAATTGGAAGCGAAAGTGAATGAGCTTGTGAATACTGGCAAGAGTAAGATCATGAGGGCTAATTGAAACCAGGAATTATAGGTCTCGAAGAATGAAAGTGTTTAACTGTGGGATATCTGGAGGTATTAGATACCTAAAGTAATAGGATGAGTGAACAGGCAAATTACAGAATAGGTGATGCTAGGAGGTTGGTGAGAGCTCTGCAAACTCTTTTGGAGAATAAGCTAAAGGAGACTATAAAGAAGAAAAAGGTGAGATTTGTAAAGGAACGGTGACATCAACTATTTACGAATGAATGAAGAGGTGTAAAAATTTTGAATTTAATTTAATGTAATGTCTCTTGAGGAAGAAATGATAAAATGCTTATTATATATATATATATATATATATATATATATATATATATATATATATATATATATATATATATATATATATATATATATATATATATATATATATATATATATATATATATATATATATATATATAATTGGCACTTTTACGCACGTTACATTTGCATACTTAAAGATATTGTGCCGCACATATCACTAAATATCGAACTCACTTTATCTTTTGGAATAACGCAACCGATGGAATTTTGAGTGACAAGTGTATCCTCCCCGACCAGGATTCGAGCCTGTGCCTTTGATGATAAATTTATATATATATATATATATATATATATATATATATATATATATATATATATATATATATATATATATATATATATATATATATATATATATATATATATATATATATATATATATATATATATATTTTTTTTTTTTTTTATAGAAGGTTGGCTCCAGAGTATGTTCACCTTTTCTTAGCTATTCATTAGAAGTAATGCGTGTTTTCAGGAAACGGATCTCAATCCTTTAACACCTACCACCCCCACCCGAGCAGTAATTATTTTTCTTATCCGAGTTCGGGCGTTTTTCCTCCTGGGTCCTGAACGGGAATCCGTTCCGTGACATTTCAGTGCCCTATACACTGGCTTGGAGTAACAAGAGCGAATTTACGAGTTGATTAAGGAACACATATTATTTATGTGTGTTGCATGCGCATGATACATGATCGTTTTGTCACGCTAGGAACCTGGAGAGAGAGAGAGAGAGAGAGAGAGAGAGAGAGAGAGAGAGTGCTGTCATTTCCTTATACGAAAAGCTGTACTGGTTACGTTAATAATTGGGCGTGGATTTACAGCCCCAAGAGCTGTTATTATCTGATCACGCTGGAAAAGTCAGTTCAGATTTCTCTCTCTCTCTCTCTCTCTCTCTCTCTCTCTCTCTCTCTCTCTCTCTCTCTCTCTCTCTCTCGATTTAGATGTAATCCATGGAGTCTGTTATGCATTCTCTTCTTTTCATTGTATCAGTTATCATGATTATTCACTACAAAATGTGAGCATTCTACGTGTACATATTGCTGCATGATGTACTGAGTGCTAACGAGGTTTGTATATCGAAAGGATGCGTGCGTGTATTTTTTTATCCTAACGACAAAATTCTGAAAGGGGTTTCTTTTGCCGTGTCCGTCGGTTTCTTGTGTTGTTTTGTTGATGTTGATGATCAGTCATTCTGAAATTCACGGTCTGAAGCGCCAATTTTTATATATCATCATACTGCATTTACAATAAGGTGCGCAAGCTGTAATTGAACGGGTTTTTTTATTATCATGTCTTGGAGTTCAAAATTATGACAAACTAGGATACATGAATGCCGGTACTACTACTACTACTAGTAGTAGTAGTTATTATGTAACTAAAAGACTTTAGCTCATACAAAGGGGTGACTCGAGAGAAAAACAGAATACTTATTAACACTATTACTATTAACTGCTGAATCATTAATAAGCCACCTGTGCTGAAAAAGTTCTATATTAGCTGTTTCACATACTGTTGTTATTATTATTATTATTATTATTATTATTATTATTATTATTATTATTATTATTATTATTATTATTCCCTAACCCTCAGTTTGGTAAGGGCTAGATAAAACCAAAATCGAATATTACCCTTATTTATTCCCCTCTCTCTCTCTCTCTCTCTCTCTCTCTCTCTCTCTCTCTCTCTCTCTCTCTCTCTCTCTCTCTCTCTCTCTAGTAATGCTTCGCTTTCGTGATACCGGTATCACACATTTTTCTCTGCAAGCGATTCACGTCACGTTACAAGCGCAAAGCTGCGCAGTTAGTACTCGACACTAAACCATATTAACGATGCATAACAACATAAGAGAGTTTAATAGTTTAACTTAGGTGCATTGCGTTCCATTTGTTTAAGAGAGCTTTCATCATTAGTAATGGTAAGCAAACACTTGCTTGTTATCATTCTGTGGTGCCTCATTACTCGTTGTATTCCTGTATTGCATTTTATATGCATATCGTTAATCATACGAAATGGACAGTTGATCGATTTTATTGTTCTTAGCGTAATGACCTAGTAGTTTTCTTTTTTGTCTTACATATTATTATTATTATTATTATTATTATTATTATTATTATTATTATTATTATCATTGTTGTTGTTTTTTGTTGTTTTTATTATTATTGGTCTGCTTCCGCCTCGAATTTTCTTGGGTGTATTATTATTATTATTATTATTATTATTATTATTATTATTATTATTATATTATTATTATTATTATTATTATTATTATTATTATTATTATTATTATTATATTGGTCAGTTTCCGCCTCGGGGGATCTACCTTGTAAAGCCCGCAGGCGTTCGAATTTTCTTGGTTCATTATTATTATTATTATTATTATTGTTGTTATTATTATTATTATTATTATTTATTATTATTATTATTATTATTATTATTATTATTATTATTATAACCCATGTTAACAAATCCTTTTGAGTCACATTTCTCATACATAAAATGGTGAAATCTTGAACAATGCACAGTTCAAGAACCTAACAGGTCGTAGGGAAGAGACAAAAGGTAGCAAGTAATGCAGCTGGGGCTGAATTAGAGACTCCGCTCAAACCCATTAGTATCGTTACTATAGTGTGCTTTGCGTGAGGCACAAGGTGGGTGGAACTCCTTTCGTTGGTCAAAAAGTATAGCTAATATTTAGAGGAGATTCCTGAACTAAGGCTTCATTTATTATCGATTGGTTTTTGTGAAGTTAGCGGGTTGGAAGAGAATGAATCAAGTCGCCTTTTGCAAAAGAGAAGACAAGAATGGCATGCAATAAACTATTGCATGCCATTCTTGCAGTAAACATTTCATTAGACAATGTCTAAATCGTGTGCTTGTTTCTTATTTATTTATTTTTGTTTTCGGTGCCGCAAGGAAGGAAATTTAACAACAAAAACATTCTAAAGATTGTGGAAGAAAAATAGTCCCTGTTCATGCCTCCTCCCACCTTGTCTGTCAGTATATACTCATACACACACACATATATATATACACATATCGGGCTAGACCAGAAAGGAGGTATTTAATCTGATAACTGATTTACCCTAGTTTTATCCTTTCCTGATGGGCATTTCTACAATTTCCATAGCTTTTTCTCCTTCTGGGATATCTGCATTTCTTAATTTACCTGTCCTCTTTCTTTTATGAGTTTTCTTGTCCCCCAGCCTCCTTAATTATATGGTAGTTTATTGTGGAATTTTGGTGGTGTGAGAATTTGACAAATCTGCTCAAAAACACATACGATACTGAAGAAAGTTATAGAAGGAACCTGTAAACTGACAAATAAATGATTTGATGTCAGTGGATGGTTGATTACATAAAGGTTACATTCGTGAAACGTAAGTCCACAAGCGTACGGTAATGTTAATAGTTTGAAATCCATTGACTTAGAAAAGTATAAGGTAAGTGTCGTATACACACACACACACACACACACACACACACACACACACACATATATATATATATATATATATATATATATATATATATATATATATAGAGAGAGAGAGAGAGAGAGAGAGAGAGAGAGAGAGAGAGAGAGAGAGAGAGAGAGAGAGAAAGGTCCTAGGTTTACCACGAGTGATACTTTGGAACCTTAAAAATCTAAGTAACATTAGACTCGGTAGTCGAACAGCAGTTGCGCAAATAAGCATCAGTAGGAGTAAGTTTTAACAGAGCCTTTTCCATAGGTTCATGTATCAGGTCCAAACGTAAAACAAAAAAAAAAATGCAGATATTGTTTGTGGGAGAAATACGAAACACTCTGTCACTTCAAATATGTATGGTAATGCCGGAAGCATCAAAATCCAGGCTGTTCTCGTTATTAAAATCAAGATGTAGTACGGTACTCTCTGCTGGACAAAGAGAACGGACTGCTGTTACAGAGAAAGGATTTGGGTCTTATATTGGAAAGAGTGATAGCCATTGCAGCGCTTCGCAAAAAGAGATCGTCTCTCCTCAGTAAGGGAAAGCACATGGAGTGACTGAATGGCAAAATGCCGTCAGCACTTTCGTACGGCCACTTCTATTTATCATGCCAGCATAAACAACTTTCATGTGTATTATATAGTGACAAAGCATATCTTTGTAACAGTATTTCCAAGCATTTTATTTACAGCTTCTTATCCAAGCGTATCATCATCTTTGCTTTAACGACTCATCATCATCATCATCATCATCATCATCACATGTCTGCCTGGTTATGTTGCTGTCACCTTGTTTTCTCCTGGAAGAATTCGTCATCCTCGCTCCCGACATTTTGATTTTGCTATTTTTATATTTTCTCGTTTTCTGGATTTTGCTCTTTTATCTAAAGTTTCATTATGTCAGTCTTTGAAAGTATTGGAGTAACTTGAGCAGATTGCGTGTCGTTTTGATTGTTTGTCTGATGGTGTTGTTTGATTTCTTGTTTGGTGGTGTTGTTTTGATTACTCGTCTGAGGGTGGTGTTTTAAATGATTGACATTTTGAAGTAAGGGATTGGTATTTACTCAAGATAGGTTACCGAAACCTTGTGTAATTGCTTCGTGTCGTCATTTTTAGTAAATAATGTATCTTATTTTGCGAAGATGTTTTGACGCTGTTTTTGTTCATTTGTTTATTGCACAAAATGTCTTACTCTGACCCACTTACTGATCTTTTCACGAATCAAATGGTGAATCATTTTAGTTTTGATGTGGTTTATTATTCAGTGAGAAATTCAGCTGTTTCTTTTCGGTATATAAAATAATTTCTTCAGTGTTGTTGAACTAAAGTTTAGTAATTATGTTTAGAATAATCGACTTGATGATGTGGCGAATGAAATATTGAGACTTGATCTTTTACAGAAAACTAAATTCTTCAGATTCTCTCTCGTGGGTGTCAGCACCAAGACATTTCTATTCTGGGTTCATTGAATTTATATGAAAGCCCCCTACCCCCCTTTTTTTAACTGGGTTTAATATGCCTTCAATTGGTCCATTCATAACGTCCTTTGACCTGGAGTCATTCCTTTGAACTGGTACCGCGTTTAGTGTGGGTTTGAGAGAAGTAATGGATTGTAAAATATGCGAATGTTATGATGCAGCTTTCTCTTCATAATACATATGAAAAACAGGTTGTTCCTTTAGGCCAGCATGGAAATGACTTTTAAGTCCTTTAGTGCCCTTGATTACTTGTTAATTTTGGATAATCATGAGGTATATGCATTGCCAATGTGGTAAGAGATGTAGTAATTATCAGCCACTTAACTATAATCGGCGAATGTTGTGAGGATTAAAGAATTAATAAAGAATAAAAACTTCTCTCTCTCTCTCTCTCTCTCTCTCTCTCTCTCTCTCTCTCTCTCTCTCTCTCTCTCTCTCTCTCTCTCTAACAAAGTGCGCAGATTTACAATTTATTTCTTTGCTCTGCAAGTCATTCTTATGTAATATTTGCATCATTGTTACCTTTTCTGTACATTGAACTGAGTTGATATGCCGTCGAAATATATATTGTCACATATCAACGGCGAATGTGAAAGTAGAGTATTTCAAAGTGACTGGTCAAATTCTTGTGAAGATATGGGAAATGTTAACACCATGGAGGGGTAGGGGTGAGAATTACCTCGATGAGGTTCTGCCTTCTTTTTGTAAATATGATATTCTGATATATATTTGGACGGAGTATTGATGATTTTTCAACTAACAACATAATTCATTACTCGGGTCAAAAGAAGTACACAGGTTTTGAAGGAACGCGCCTGTGACTTTACGTCATCTTAGGGATCGAACTCGGTTCTACTCGGCTGTGAGCCGGATGAGGTATGACTTGCGTCATAGTATGTATATAGAGATGGGGTTCCTTGCATATATGGATTCGGTCAGATGCAGATCAACTGTGGCTTTGGACTTGAGTTACATGAACAGACCTGGATTAAGTTGCGTCAGAGTTGCAGGACTGACTAGTAATATCCCATACCGTTGCTTTAGGAAGGCTATAAGAGTTTTGTCAGTTTTTTCCGTTGTTAATGCTTCACTTGCTGCAAGGAGATAATTTTTTGGTTTACTGTATGCACAGTATATCTCTCTCTCTCTCTCTCTCTCTCTCTCTCTCTCTCTCTCTCTCTCTCTCTCTCTCTCTCTCTCTCTCTCTCTCTCTATATATATATATATATATATATATATATATATATATATATATATATATATATATATATATATATATATATATATATATATATATATATATATACTGTATATATATGTGTGTGTGTAATCTAATCTTCTGAAATATGTTTATCAAGTTCATAGAATTATTGGATAATTCCACATAAATAAATGCTCTTGTTGAATAGTAATAGCACATTATAATAATGATAAAAAGTTGTGTATTCAAATGATGAAGCATGGGAATCGTAGCCGGTTTGTGACAGTATAAGTGAGAACAACGGTAACCCGTGCATAGCATTATAGCGGAATCGAGGGACAAATGAGAATTCTAAATTGTAAGTAGATTTGGAATTGTGCTTCGTGCGTATAGGAGACTTCATAATAGTTTTCTAGTCTGTAATTTTCCTGTTATAAACTACAGGGGTGGTTCCTCAATTCCTTTCATTTTAGTAAGTCTTAAAATCACTGATCAAATTTGTAATTTGTCCAACAAATGACATCCATACTCATTATATGGTGCTAATTTATAAAAAAAAAAAAAAAAAAATGTCAGTGTCCACACCGACAGTGTACATTGACGTTATCAGTTTGATTTGCCCAATTTTTATGGTCGTTGGATACTATACCGTTATTGCCTTCACGGTTAAACTATATTGACTCATTATTGTGAAATTGCCTTTATTCCCCTTTTAGAGAGTAATAGTTTTGGGACTTTTCAGTCCCCAGGAATAGACATAAATTTACATAGTAGTTTGCAAATAATGAAACATTTGCTAATGGTGAAAGCTGCCAAAATGATACAATATTGGGAAATTAGGCTGCTATGAAAAGCTAAATTTTTTTTCGAGTGAATTTTTGATGGCTTTGAGTAGATATAATGAAATCGGTGTATTGTTGTAGCTCTCTTTGGTAAGTGCTGTACCCGTGTTCATGACCAGCGGCAACAAATAGCAACACAGGTACTCCAATCAGTCAAGCAAAACGGTCAAAAGGAAGGGGAAGGGAATTTGTTTGTTCCCAGTTACCCATTGTGCAATGTTGAAGCTGTAGTTGTTAAAGTATGAAAGTATCATCGACCGTTCTGATGTTTTTCTTCTTTGTTGCAATATGTATGCATATCTGTCTATCTATCTATCTAAATGTGTGTGTATATATATATATATATATATATATATATATATATATATATATATATATATATATATATATATATATATATATATATATATATATATATATATATATATATATATTACTGCCATATTTCTCTCTCTCTCTCTCTCTCTCTCTCTCTCTCTCTCTCTCTCTCTCTCTCTCTCTCTCTCTCTCATATATTGATAAAACTCTTCAACACAGCATTTTCACTGCACATATGAACGTTTGCCGTCGTCAGTACTGGAATTTATCAAAATAATGTTTTAATAATGTGTTTTACCCATCCACCCTCCGGTAGTGATAATCACTAGGAAATTGTTATTGTTAAGTGCGGATGCCATATATGGGAAAAGATCAAGTGTGGTCTCTCATAGTATTTGTGATGCTACTAAGTTAAGTTTACATATTGTATTTACGATAGACATACTGTATTTCCGTTGTGGATATTATCGGGTTCTATTTTCGTTGTCGTAGCCTCAGTGTTTTCTTTGTTTTTCTATCATTACATTTGTATCGGAGGCATATTCCATGTGTTGGATATTCTGTTTTAACATTACATTATGAACAGGGCTATGTACTCTCTCAATATTTAGATTGGAAACTTTTTAGATTTTGCTTAGTTATAGTAACATTAAGAGTCCACGTTTTCTTCAGGAGGAAGGTTTATTCGTTTTCTTTGTATTCTTGTAGGGCTTACTCAAATATTTTGGACATTGTTGCCCCTGGATTATGTTCTAGCATTCGTTTTCCTTTCATTTTTAATTATTAGTGTGAAAAGCCGTTTGGTATGAAATAATACAGATTTACACTGTATTTAAATACAATTTTTGATTATCGAAATTATGTAAAAGTTTTTGAAATAAGTTTCCGAACCAACACCGTAGGATAAACACATTCCAAAAATATTTAGAATTGAAACATTACTCATGGTTCAATGAAACACACACACACACACACACACACACACACACACACACACACACACACACACCAGCGGCCCAGAGAAATGAAAATAAAATCTAAAGACAAATATTTAGTAAGCGTTAAAATAGTGCTGTGAGAAAAGTTAGCTTAATGCAGAAATCAATTCGTTTGAGACATTTACGCTAAATTAATGGTTTTGAGGTAATAGATGATTTGTTGCTTAAAGTGTTTGGAAAACAAGTACAGGCAACCAGTTTTACAGATTTCTTTTACTTTTTTACCAGTTTATTTTGATTTTGCTTCTCGGATTTTATCCTACAACACTTGAATGTTGCATAAGCAGTACTCGCTTCCTCTTGGACCTTATTTTGGTTTTTGATCCCTTAGCATCTGTACTTCGGAAAATTATATGATAATTAGACATGCAAATCCTAGTAATTACAGCATATGGCGTTTTGTCATTCATTATGTAAATGAGTGAAAGATTCATAAATGTCACAATGTTCATGTATGTTTTTAAATCATGCATGTTCATCACTCGGGTTTGTCAGTAATCGACATTGAGCAACGTTGACAGTATTTTAGGTAAATATATAGATAGGTAAAGGTGGTCTTTGCATTTAACTAGACCATATTGACTTGAGGGTGTCCATAAAACTCACTTGTAAACAAAGGCAGCATTACCGAATCCATACGGAGGTTACACACAGTCATACTTGCAAAGCTGTCCTGAATGAACGCAACTGCTTGTATGTGTGAACGTGTTGATGAAAAACTGTCTCCTTTGGGTACACCAGCGCTTGTTGGTATACTTGTTTCTTGTGTAGAAATTATGTAAACAATATCAGACTCTATTTTGCCCGTGACGTAACGGGAAAAGAATGCTCTCACATTATTTACAAAATTAAATGAAAATATCTTACGGGTACTTTCGTATCATGGTATGCATTGTTCGAGTTTCTCTTGGCGCTAAGAAAACTAAACACGAATTATTACCTTGAATGTTTGCAGAAGAAAATGGTTTCCTGTGAACGAATAATAAACTCTCAAGACTGTATTATTAATTTTATATTATTTGTTGTACTGTAATGATATCTAACAAAGGAAATTTCTTTCCAGTGAGAACGGCTACTCTGAACGGGAGGATGGTGAACGGGGCGTGTGCTCCGAGGACGGCATTGGCCTTGGGAGGTCGGTCGGTGGCCCGCCGCCAGCGCCTCCGTCAACCTCTTCGTCCGCGTCATCGGTGGAGAGTGACGTCGGGGCATCGCCTTCCCCTGACCACCAGGTAAGGAAAGAGAATCCGAAAAAAAAAAGAAGTTAAGCGGTATCTGGAAGTTGGGTGTGGATGTAGTACATAATCACTGGGGTGTGCACATCGTTGGACCTTGGGGTAATGCTTGGAAGCTTTTCATTTCCGCCTTTTTTATTGTTCAATTTAAATGTTTCGATCTTCTCTGTCGTGGTATAAATTGTCTGGATTTAATCTGATGGATTCTTCTGTTAAAGAACAATTCTCTTCCCATGTAAAGCTTTCACGTATTTGTTCTGTTGCTAGATCTACGGTAACAATGGTTGATGAAGGTGGTTCTGGTGAAGTGCTTCATAAAACGACCTTAGATGTGCAAAGTTAAAATACCAATTTATCCCTTTGAAGGGTCATATTATCACTGAGTTTCTTCTATTTGTGTCTGAGTTTTATGAAGTGTTGATTAATCTTTATTTATCAGAGGCTTTGCAATATGTTTTAGGTGTGAAATTTTGTTTGTCAGTAATGCTCTTTTATAATGTTAACGGTTTTAAGATCTACCCATTGACTCGAGAAATGATGGCCTTACAAAGTCATTGTGTTCATTGATAATGTCATAATGACAAGTGGTAAACTCACTTAGCTCTGGCTAACATAGTGTTCTGAGTAAGGAAGCAAAATAGGAGCCAGTTGAATTTATGGGGTATTTGATCAAAAATTTTTATTTTATCGTAGTTTCCTCGTGTTTTGAGCACTCGGTTAGGTGGGAGCTTTAAACACAGTATTAAGTTAGGAAATGTTAAACGGAATTTAGGAATTCAGGCAAAACGATGAAGGAATATGAGTTATTATTGCCTGATATTTAGGGTTAGATAGTACGTTGAGTGGGAAGTATAATTCTTCCCTCAGCCCCATCCTTGGGGACATCTCTCTGCATCCAGTCGTGGCATGTATCGTATGGTATCATGAGCATAGCTTATAACGCCATGGAGGCGGTAGCTGTCAGCCCCCACTGGTCTTGTAATTACTGAAGCGCAGATGGTAGCATTATCTTCAAGGTAATTGAAAAAAAATCGAAAGTCTCCTGGGAAAGTTAATGGAAGAATCTGTCCTATACTAGGATTGAAGAAGCATGGATAGCCTTATTACCGTCTCTGAACAGCAGTTAATCACTGTCTTTGCTGCAGAGTTGTTACATGCTGCTACATTTGGAGAGTACACACCACAAACTGGACAGAGTTCGTCAGGATCTAAAAAAATTTATCGAGAAATACGTACTAAAGGTAGTGAATTAAGTTCATGGGTCATTTTGCAACCTGAAGATGCAAGAGAAATTCGAAAGTTGTATGATTACAGTAAATCCCCTCAGCAGTTTTATAACGACGGAAGCTAGGAGTAAGACGAGGCTGTGTGAAGATATATCAAAATAGGGGTGCAAGTTTGTGAATTGTGGACCACTGATTATTAATCATCCAAGGCAGCGCCCTTTTGTAACGAAAGATTTATGAACTTCCCGGTCGGAGGCTAGGGATAACACCAGCTATTTATTATCAGGTCATTTGCTAGAGAGAACTCTCTCTGTTAAGCATAACTAGACTCCTTCGTCCCAGAATGCCTTAGTTTATCATTTCATTCGAGATCATAAGGTGACCACCACTCTCAGAGTTTGCAGACAACAGGGAAAGAATCTACCAGTAGAATACTAACGAAGGGTACCCATAGCAGAGGAAGTTTTTACTGAAACCAGAAAATCAATGTGTAGAGCAATTGTCAATTGAAAAATCACCACTAGTAAACGTTGTTGAACGAGGAAAGAGGTCATTTTTTAACAAGCAAAAGAAAAATACGTGATAATTAATCTATAACTGGCTCTATTTGTGTCTATATATAATATATATGTGTGTTTGTGTGTGTGTGTGTGTGTGTGTGTTTTTATTAATATATATATATATATATATATATATATATATATATATATATATATAATATATATATATATATATTCTTATTTATGTTTCCATAAATAGGTGAATGAATAAGTAACATGCAGAAACATCCCATTCGTAATTCCTTTGAAGGATGTAGGTCAGTCACTTACGTAGGAGTAGGGACTGTGAAATTGAAGGGAGCTTAAGACTAGGAGGAAAGGAAGTATGGATTTTCATTTTACTGCCTCCCCGTAGGATGGAAGCATATCCCTAATCCGGGTCCTTTTGTGTAGGAGGTCGAGGTGCTGAGAGAGAGAGAGAGAGAGAGAGGGGGAGAGTTAGTGGGCGATGGGTAAGTAATGGATGGTTGTATGGGGGCGATGGAAAGTGCGGAGGTGGCTTGCCTATAAGACTGTTGGCTCTCTCTCTCTCTCTCTCTCTCTCTCTCTCTCTCTCTCTCTCTCTCTCTCTCTCTCTCTCTCAGATGAGATTTTGGAAGCGGAAGCGCACAAACGGGTAGGTTTCCAGAATGGGAAAGAGAGAGAGAGAGAGAGAGAGAGAGAGAGAGAGAGAGAGAGAGAGAACGTTGAGATCGATTTTGTCCTGCGTACTTGTAGGGGGATCGAAGCACCATGGGTGGGAAGGTCTTCGCCATATGTGATATGCTGTCAAGATTCCTTTAGTATCTCCTTTACTTGTCATGTAATCGAAGTCCTTGCTCGTAAGTATTAGAAAAATGGGGGTTTTTGTTTGCGTCAACATGCCGAATGAACGCCCAGCTGTTTATTGCATGTATAAGGCAAGTATTTTTCTAACTAAAGGTATTAATGAACCAACCTACGGTCTGATTTTCAGGATTTTCTTCATGAATAGTGGATCATGGTAGGTTGTTTGGTGATACCAGATTGAGTTTTCTGATTAAGATCGCGCGCCTAGACAATAGCTCCTTTCAGTGGTTGACTTAGTGCTTTTGAAATGAACGT
This sequence comes from Macrobrachium rosenbergii, assembly GCF_040412425.1. Lineage (NCBI taxonomy): Eukaryota > Metazoa > Arthropoda > Malacostraca > Decapoda > Palaemonidae > Macrobrachium > Macrobrachium rosenbergii. Next base: position 29,199,095 of record NC_089759.1, read on the forward strand.
ATATTTAGTTTTGAGTCGTTGTCTAATTATATAGTATGTTTAAATGGTATTTGTTATTTGAAAAATGATCTAATTCCATTTCGGATACTTGTTTCTGAACTGTTTTTTTGGTCTGAGAATTGTAATACATTTCCTGTAAGAGCTCGTAAATTAGAAAGACTTGATTATATACGTGTAGGGTTTGCGTGTTGATTACTGTACTCGTTTTTGCTCCCAGCAATGGAATTCAGTGTTAATGGTGGGTGTAACGAAAAATGCATGTTTCTTAAAAAAAAAAAAAAAAAAGTTGGATGTTCTGCAGGATAGATTGAGGACAGGAGGGGCGCGAAAGCTCTGCAGTAGCCTTACGGAGAGGATAAAAAAAGAAATAATATGATAATTTCTAGTTAGTGAAGAATCAAACCGGACTTCAAGAGGTGCAGTTTCGAAGGCACTTAATCACTGGAACCCAAAAATGTCATTCGGTTCTGTTGATGAGTTATTCCCTAAGACCGCGTCGGGTTGCTTAATTTTAAGAAAAAAAAAATTCATTGTGCCTCTGGTGACCTAATCAGTGAATTATGTACCCGATAGTTAGTCGACTGTTTCGAGTATCCGCCAGAATAGGAAAAGTTATAAGGCTCTCAACGCCACCTTAATATATTTGTTGAGAGCGAGAAGGGTGGCACTTGGAGCCTCTTCTTCTATAAGCAGAACAGGTGTTAGCCTTCTGTATAGGTGTATAAAGCGGAACTTTAGAGGGTTTCATCCACGATTCATTAGTTAAGCATGAATGTGGTAGAAACCGTTGTATTTTTTCGGCCAGAGCCACCTCTTGTTAAGGAAAAAGTGAGTGTGTGTGTATACATATATATATAAAATATGTATATATATGTATGTATGTATATATATATATATATATATATATATATATATATATATATATATATATATATATATATATATATATATATATATATATATATATATATATATATATATATATATATATATATATATATACATAGTCTGACCAAACGCCTTTTAACCCGAGAGAAGTTGCTCTTGGAGGGTAATTATACGTATATATATACAACAAATTTATTTATGTATTCGTTATTTCGTTGACTGTAACTTCAGAAAATAATTCATTTTGACTCCTTTCTCCTTTATATCCTGTGTGGTGCTGTATAGAACGTCCAACCGCCCACACACTTCCACAACAGGTAGGGGCGCTCTTGGCCACCTCATAGAATCGAATCGGCGGTATGAGCACACCCACTTTTTCCGAGCATTGAATCAACGAGTCCGATCCTGATTTGCGTGCCAGGCCCCGATTACAGTCCAGGGAGAGACTGCAGTTTATAATGAAGATTTACGTGTTATCACACAACTTTCGATTTAGAAATCCCGGCGTTTGATGCACTCTGTCGGCACTCGGCAGGTCCATTCATCGAGGCAGAGACAGCGCAGCGCCTGCTCCCCTGAATGAATGGGCCTTGCTTCCTGCTTGCCAGCCGTAGGAGAGACGAGCGCTGTCCGGTTTAAGGACTCGCGTCTAGGCCTTTTTAAATGCTTCTTCGTCTTGTGATTTCCGTTTTGTTCTTGTCATGCTCTAATAAACATATCCACCACCGCCCCAAGTCGCTTTAACATCAAAGCGTTGAGGTAATTTTAGTCGCGAGTACTTGGCGTATGACAGTTTTCACCCCAGCTTCAGGTTTCCTCCAGTTCCTCTTAGCATTTCGTTGTTCAGATTTAGTTCCGTTCAGGTCGTTGGGGGTGTTGGGTGAAAGTTACATAAAAGGTAATAACCTTCTAGATTTACGTACGGGATGATGTCAGAAGTGCAGATATATGTCTAGGAAAATGGAAATGATTGCTTACATGCCAATCGTCGTTCGTCCCGATGAGATTTGAAGGTGAATGTCATTCAGCAGAAAAGATTGCGTTGCCTTGCACGATCGGTGACAGTTTTAGAAAATAAATTCATGTTTAATTGCGTGAAGCTTGTTCGTGAAGGGAACGTAGCAATGGGAATGTGTTAAGTACAGGACTCATAATTGGAAGTATGAGTTGTGAATCCTTTACAGAATTTATGAAGAATTATGACCTATCGACCAGGTATATTCGTGGTTTATTTTCCATTCATTGTCAGTTCAGCCTATCATGTTTCAAGGGAAATGATTACGTACCTTGCAACGAGAGAAATAAAATTTTAGGGCCGCAGCAATTTCTCGGGACGACTTTTCATTGATTGCACCCGAGAATAATTCACGCCTACAACAACGGATCCATAATTATTATGTGAATCTTCGTTTTATTAATTTAAAAGTAAATAAGAAATAAAAATGGAATTACTACAAGCTGTGTCAGTAACGCGACTAAAACAGCTGTTGACATTTAGTGTTAATCTCATCCTCATCATCACTTGTTTGGTGGCATAATGCACTATTAGACACAACACACACACACACATATATATATATATTTATATATATATAGTATATATATATATACAAACACACACACACACATTATATATATATATATATATATATATATATATATATATATATATATATATATATATATATATATATATATATAATCTTCAGCCTTTTCTGCCTGAAGTAGGGCAGTGCCGTAAGGGTGGTATCTTCGTGTTCACATCAATTTTCAATTTTCTAGGCTAGAGGTGAGGTTGCTAGTCCTATGTCCTTTTCTGGACCCGAATTAACGCAGGTACCTATTCACAGCTGAATCGACCCACGAACCTTGGAACGCGAGCTCAGTGTTTCTCTCTCTCTCTCTCTCTCTCTCTCTCTCTCTCTCTCTCTCTCTCTCTCTCTCTCTCTCTCTCTCTCTGTATGTATATATATACAGTATATATTATATATATACATATATATAAGCATGTATGCATATATATATATTTATATATATATATATATATATATATATATATATATATATATATATATATATATATATATATATATATATATATATATATATATATATATATATAAACATGTATGCATATATGCATATATATATATATATATATATATATATATATATATATATATATATATATATATACAATATATATATATATACATACACTGTACAGTGTTTTTCACCATGCACCATTTCCCAGTAGAATGTAATCGTGTGAAAAGACACTACCCTTTTGGTAAAAGGTTGCTAGCCCCATGCCTTGTCTACCTGGAGACGACCCACCACAGTTATCTAACTCATATATGAAATTCATTACCTAGGTCAACAGAGGCTTTGGAGGAATACTGGAATTGCCTTAGAAATTTCGGCTTGCTCCGGAATATCAACCCCAGGTCTTCTCGCTGAGAGAGCAAACATCTTAGTCCCTGGATCACAAGTTTATGTATATATATATATATATATATATATATATATATATATATATATATATATATATATATATATATATATATATGTGTGTGTGTGTGTGTGTGTGTGTGAGAGAGAGAGAGAGAGAGAGAGAGAGAGAGAGAGAGAGAGAGAGAGAGAGAGAGAGAGAGAGTGTGTGTGTGTGTGTGTGTGTGTGTGTGTGTGTGATGGCGACAGCTGTCACTTAATGAAGTAGGTCGTATTCTTTTGACTTGTTTTTTGTGTACCTTACCTTACCTTACACTCTGTTTTCGGTACTTACGTTATATCTCCCCTTTTATCGAGAAATTCGTGCTCATGTTTTCTTCTCACTTATGTATGTTTTTGTGTGTGTGGTATGTAAAGAAAAATGTTCTTAATTATACTTGTCGGGGAGGTAATGAAACCTTGATAAAAATTTGTGAGATTGAATTTTTTCTTTTTTTTTTTAGTAAATTAGTGGATTTAATGATGAGAGAAATGGCTGACGTTATATCTGACTTAATTGTTCACGCTAAGATGAGAATAGAAAGTAGTTTTATTTGTGGTGGACTTTTTCAGCGTGGTTCCAGTTGTAATTAAGACAGAGTATCATTTAGAAAGAAGGTCCATGAAAATTGGCTGCGATTAATGGCACTAATCTGGTACAAGTTGACCTGGACCTCAAAAGGCGTGAGGATTGGGTCACCAGGACAAGGAGGCGTGCCTCCTGAGGTGTAGTCAAGGAAAGAGCTTTTAAGAAGTGCCCATAAGAAAGATTGAAGTTGGTGAAAAGTATGAACTATAGGCTGTTAAATACTGGAGCAATATTAACCAACAAAAGTCATGAAAACAGTTTCAGATCCAAAGGCTGTGCTGTGTGAATGGAACGAACACTTTAAAATTTAAAAGGCCGTTTTGAATGTATGCGTAAGAAGATAAGCAGAATTTAGTCTGCGAATTGTTGGGAATATTTTGAGGATGTAAAGAGAACAGTTAATATAATATAGAATGGAAGGATATGAACACAGTGGGATAAAAATAGGAAGCTGCAATATTTCTTGTATGTGTGTAATTGAGTGGCGGACAAGATTTTGTTAGTTATCGTATGTCTGGCTTTGAGGAGGGTTACAAAGAAAGGAAGTGCTCCTTTGTTTAAAGGAACACTTCCTTTCTTTGTAACTTTGTTTAAAGGGAATATGTAGACGGGAATTCTGCAGTTTGTGAGCGCTATAAAGGTATAAAATTGTTTGATAGTGGGGGCAAGTGTGGATTAGGCAAGGAAAAGAGTAGCATGGATTAAATGTTTCTTATGAAATAGTTTGTAAGTATAAAGGTAGAGGACTAGGATCAGTTGGGGTGAAATAGGGAATTTTAGATATGTATTATGTAGAGAGTAGTTTGAAGAAGTATAATGTAGAGGATGTATTATGTAGAGAGTAGTTTGAAGAAGTATAATGTAGAGGGTATTTTGAAGACTTATGATCTAGAGGGTATTATAGTAATAGAAGGTAGATTAAATGATGTGCCCTTAGTTAAGATGTGTGTTATACTTCACATGGTTTTAATTTTTTTTATACACAGTATAATAAAAAAAGATGGGAAAAAATAGAGTGGTTGGTGGTATGCTATCACATAGGTAGATTTCTACGTGTATTAGAATATTCACAGGGTGTTTCTTGGTACAGAGTTAAAAAAACACCATGTAAGATATCGAGACACATTATATCATTGTTCAAGAAACTTAATTATAATTTTTCCTAAAGATGAGAAACGTGAGGTGACAAGCCTCGCGAAAACTTAAAATATCCGTTAATAACTTTAACCCCAGTGATTATAAATTTGAATATTTGCTGAGCTGAAAGTATTCTCCAGCGCTTTTCTTCATAAAAGATACTGAATGCTTCGTCTGTTCGTGTTATTCTACTTCAATACTGTTTGCATTAAAAGCAAATAATGCTTTTAGTACCTGTTACCTTGGAAGTAAAAACCACTTGAGCGCTGATTGTCTTTTAAAGTAAACACTGCTTCAGTAGAGTACAAGTTGCCTTGGAAGTAATAACTCTTTCAATACTTGTCTTGAAATAAAATATCTGCTCAGTACTGGTAGCCATGGAAATAAATATTCCTGCATTATTTCTTGCCTTGAAAGAAAATAATTCTTCAGCAGTGGCTGCCTTGAAAGTAAATACTCGGTGTGTCATTGCCCTTGGCGTAGTATAAATACCTTGACGTGGGTGTGTTGGTCAGAGTATTGAGCGTTCGGGTTTTATACGCGTTTTATTTTTAATATCTCATCGGTGTATCTGTACGTGTGTGTGTGCTTATGAGCAGGGAGGTTGTCAGGTAAAATGGATTTGTGGATTAATATCTCTTTGCCTCCCTCTCTCTCCCCCTCCGTCTTGTGGCGTCATGCACTACGGAGTATGGTTAGCTGGCACCGTACCAAATCTCTCTCTCTCTCTCTCTCTCTCTCTCTCTCTCTCTCTCTCTCTCTCTCTCTCTCTCATATACACACACAAGTATTTGCTACTTGTTTGGCGTAGGTTGAAGAAATGTCAGCCAGTGATAAGGTGTATGCCACATGCGGAGAGAGAGAGAGAGAGAGAGAGAGAGTTACTTTGTTTTTACGTTACTTTTGCAGCTTATGATTTCGATGTAAATATCGTGTATGATGAAATCTGTACTGTTTCTCATGGCAGCTGCTTATGCAATCTAGGTCACAGTTACGACTATTAATTCCCGACACTCAGGTGTACAAGCAAGTATATGATTATAATTGTCGTCATTGAAAAAAAAAAAAACTTTTTACAGGTATGACTACTGTATGTTTGTGTTCGCGCTCCTTAATATATATATATATATATATATATATATATATATATATATATATATATATATATATATATATATGTATATATATAATATATAATTTATATATATATTTTGTATGTATGCATGTATGTATGTATATATATATATATATATATATATATATATATATATATATATATATATATATATATATATATATATATATATATTTCTTTGGAAATGTAAGTCATACTAAACAAAGGAGAACGATGGTTAAAGTCCACGACATTTTATTTTCGACATATTCCCACCTTAGTGCTTCTGTGTTAGCGCTCATGATAATAATAATAAAAAAAGAGGATTTAATCATAGTTAGCCGGCAAAACTTAGTAAAATAACAAGGCCAATGACATAAAGCCCAAGTTATTCACAGTGAAATGTATAAGTATTGGGTAGGAAGAGTATTAGATAAATATAAATTTGTAAAATCACATTCCTACTAAGTTTGTCTGATTTACTTCGTGTTTTCATGTGCTAGCGTTTTACCTCGGAGCTTTCTTTCTGGGTAGCAAGTAGATAAAGTATTTTATGGCTTTTTTATTTTATTTTTTTGTTATCATATAACTCCGTGGTCGGTTTCTAATCATAACTTATATATATAAGCATTTGGTACGTGTTGTGGTTCGAGCTACTGGTCATACGTATTTGTGTTATAGATTTCCTTATCCTTATTGGACGGCTGTACATGTGGCACGAGTTAGTGGACACACGCGCATATATTACGGGTTTACGCACAGGTGGGCTTGAGGTAAAAGGCGCCTTACTGGGCAGGTATGCACGAGGGTGATGCGCCAAGGCACAGAAAAACTGATGAAATATTGGTTTCATTTTTAATATACAGTATCATGAACACCCATGGTTAAGCAATGAGAGATCGAGATAGATGAAGCATATGATGTATATTATTATTATTATTATTATTATTATTATTATTATTATTATTGTTGTTGTTGTTGTTGTTTTTGTGAAGAACTTTACCGAAACCGGCAAGTGTCACATATAGGCTCGCAAAGTTTTGCCCCAAAGTATTTCCTCTTGAGGGAAAACTGAAAATTAAAGCAAGTGAAAGTAAAAGAAGTTGGACAGCTGCGTAGGAAGATACCAAATGGAGCGTATGAGACTTGAAAGGGTGAAAATATTGTAGCTGTTAAAGTTATCAATATAATATACAAGTATTAGGTAGCAATTTAACAGCAAAACACAAGTTAAACTGACTATGAATCGGCTTGTAGAATTCTCCGGGATTTCCCCCCACATTTGAGTTACCTGCTGGTGAGATGTTTTCCGTAACTGTATTCCTGAGGAGTAGTCGACTTAGTAGAACGTCTGCTCTTTAGCAGAGTATTGGCAGACTGTGTCGGTGTAGTGCTCTGATCAGCTGAGAACTTTTGAGAGATCGCGGTATGAAACCTCCTCTGACTAGCCCGGAGGAGATTGTTACATTGCATGCCTAACTTCCTTCACGAAGGTATTGGCTGTTTGCTGCGATGTTAATTGTACAGTTATTCATTATCTTGAACGGTAACGATTTACTGTTGGTCTTTTTCTACGAAAGAGAAGGCATGCTCGTGTATTCTATTTTTGTTATTCTCTAAGGACTAGTTTATATCTCACTTTCTTCCTAGGAGGTTGTCAGGGTGCGCAGCTGGTCATAAGGTGAACATACTAATGAATATTATGTCGATATTTACTAACGTATTCTTCCAAGAGTATGATGAGCGAGTCATGTGTGTTAGGGGACAAAATAAATGCCACATTTCACACTGACATGTACGTGGTTAAGTAGAAAAGTTTAATTTCGGGCTCAAGTGAGTTTTTGTCGGTTCAATCTCCGTTCATTCGGCTGATGTCCTACGTCACCAGCCACTTTGTGGTAGTTTCAGTATGAGAATTTTTAGTTTCTTTTCAGCTCAAATGAAACTCTCTCTCTCTCTCTCTCTCTCTCTCTCTCTCTCTCTCTCTCTCTCTCTCTCTCTCTATCCATGGTTGTGAATTGCTGGATGATAATTGTTTATTTGAAGTGTTGGCCGCTAATTGTCTAAAGTTTGATGAAATATTAATGCTTTTAGTAAAAATCCCCCTTAGATGGTGTTGATCTGTAAGTAAATCGTTTCAGCATTTTCCCCACCATACGCATTTCCCCCCCTCGAGGTAATGGTGCCAGATGGGTTTAGCCATCCGGTTCTAAACAGACCTCTAAGCATTAGGTTGCCAACCCTAAGATCCTGATTTGTTTTAATCCGGGTGACGCTAGTACGCATTCACATCGCTGAAGTGCGAATTGGTGGTGGATTTCAGTGACGTAACATCAGCTGGCAATTGTTTCATAGTCAAATAGCAATAGTATTTGTTTGGCAACGTTACGTACCGGGACACGATTGTTACTAAAAATATTCTCTTCACGTGAAGACGTAGGTTCTGTGCCAGTGCTTGCTCTTTGCATTAGTTTCCGTGCCGCAAGCATCTTCTTTGGACTGCGGCATTCTTGTTTCCGATGGCCCCCTTTCGTCAAATTTTCTCTTTATGGGGTTAAACGCGAAATGGGTTCTCTCCCGCTGTCGTCCGTCATTTGCACTTTTACTTGAAATCCCATCTCGTGTAGGTCTTCGCGTATGTCCATTTTGCATGATTTTATGGTCATTCGTGGTGGTCGTTTTCCTGGGACTTCCATACCTATTACTTTTACGACCAGCTGCTCCTCACTCCTCAGTGATGTTCAAACCACCTCAGTCCGAGAGACCTCAGTCTGAGAGACCTCAGTCTATTTGCAATATGATCTTTCCAAAGCACTCCAGCTGCGAATGGCAATATCCCTCTATATCGTGGTAGGAAAGTTGAAAATCCCCCAGAATCTATGAAATGGTTATAGCCAGGAAGTTGACGACTGATTCTGTGATTCTGCGTGGTAATCGAGAGAGAGAGAGAGAGAGAGAGAGAGAGAGAGAGAGAGAGAGAGAGAGAGAGAGAGAGAAATCCTCGCATGAATGGTGGTTGGTTCCTTTGCCTCCGCCTGAGACTCCACTTCCGCCCCCTTCTCCAAACGGTCTTTAATGCCGTTCTTGAAAAGAGCATCCGGTTTCCTCTTGCTTCCTTCTCTTCAATCTCCCTTTTCACACACCCACAACCATTGCGCTGACATCCTCCTCCGGCAGTCGTCTTTGAAGATTTCCTGCCAAGTCGCAGTCTCTCTCTCTCTCTCTCTCTCTCTCTCTCTCTCTCTCTCTCTCTCTCTCTCTCTCTCAAGCAACTGCAAAGCATCCTGCGTATAATTATCTGCTCTGAGGTAACAACGTGAGTAATCAGTGCTCCGTCAAAATTGATACAATTATATCTTGATTAAGAACGGAAGGGCCCCGAAGTAATTCTCATCCCATTTGAGTGAAACCATTCATAATATGAATTATCTTCCTCCGTGTGGTGTAATTGACAATAGCACTCTCGGCTCACAATCGAGGACCTCCTAAGCAGTGAATTATAAATCTGGTTGTTGGCCGGCTGTTGTGATTCGAAGCTAAGCTTAGAAAAGGAGGGAGAATTAAGTAAGACAAACACAGGCAGATGATCATTTCTGTTAGTTGGACAAAATATTTCGTGGTTGAAAAATGGGTTGCTTCGACGAGGTAATCATCACCTCTCAGGGTTGAGATCATTCATAAGGTGTCCTTCAGATGTTCTATTGGATTTTTTTGTAGTCACTGTGTAACAGGCTCTGAATCTTTTATAGGGTCCATTTTATCTTGAAGGTTACCTTGCTGTTAAATCAATTCATTCTTGAACACTCCCGGAGGCTAACACGCTCATCTTGATACAATGGGTTACGTACACAAAGTTACCGACCATGACACAGATATACCGAGTCACGAACACTGCGTTACCGAACACATTACGGGACGAAACTTTTATCTCCCGGTTCGGAAGTGCGCGCCATTCGTGTGCTTACCCACGTCTTGTCTCTGTTGGCTTGACAGAGTCCGGAGGTCCCCACCATGCCTCCTAATCCAATCAGTCGTACTTACTGCTGTCTGTCGACCCCAAGCAGACCTTCACAGAACTCTCTCTCTCTCTCTCTCTCTCTCTCTCTCTCCTTGCTCTGTCTTCAGTCGAAAGTAACATTTCCCGTGCTATTTGAACGTCAGTTGTAGCAGTTGGTTGAAAGCGATTTTCCATTAGCTTTCTAGCACACTCATTGTAAGATAAATGAGAAATAATTTTTCTCTAGTTATGTGAATGTCAGTTGGAACGGGTGTTGAAGACTTTCTAAAGGAAAAAACAGAAGTATGGAGACACTGTGTGCACACTGTATCGAATTGTATCCTGCTCGGGAGCAAAAGAAATAATTTTATTCAGTTTTCAAATGATAATTAAGACTGCTATAGCATTTGCAAAAGTTATGTACGAATGCAATACAAAATAAGTACATCTTTTGTCGTAGTTGAATTATCGAAGCATTGAAGAGAATTTGCCGGTGCGCTAGACTCACCTTTAATGTTAACAATGTTTCGCTGCGGCGCAGGACACTTGAAAAGTGTTTAAAAAAGTCTTTTTGGAGGTGCACTTGAAGTGGCAGGTTTAGGAATGCTATTCACAACTTAGGATTGCTTGGAATGAGCTTAGCAACCTTCCACTGAATAAAATGCCCGTGACCTGGGTGATGAGAAAGAAAAAAAAGTAAAGAGATAGATGAGCTACCAAGTAATTCGCTAAATAAATCAATAAATAATTCTTATCTTTAACAGATCTGAGGTAAACTTTGTAAAGTAATTTTTATCTTTTGGCCAATGGTATTTCAAGTTTGTCACCGAAATTGTTTTCCTTCTATTTTTCTTATACTTAGAGTGTTGATTGATAGCATTTCCATGAATGCTGTTTAAACGTCTTCTGACTGATGATCGTGAGAGTCTAATGGTTGTATCTCATGACAAGTTTAAGGTGTCTGAACGAATGATGGGGCGGGTGTGTGTTTGTGTGTTTGTGGCGCCGTCAGTTACAGGATGCTCGTAGATGATAATGAGAGTTTCCGTGCGTACGCACATTCATTTATATTGTGTACGTATAGTTCGCCGTTTCTCGCCAGGGTGAAGCAACTGGTCGCCAACAGTGTGCCAGTGCGTCTCTTTTGCAATCATTTTGCAACTGTAGACAGTGGTTTGTCAATTAAGTTCACTTACGTCGTTAGAACCTGCTATGAACAGTACCTCATCATTTACGGTGACCGTGTTTTTTTTTTTTCTAAGTTATACTGGAAGAGTTCGGATTTGCTTGTCAAATTTAGTGCACTGACCTGAATATTTAGATATTTGAACGTTTCCCCTTATGGCTATATCACCTACATTCTTGTTGATGCTGAAAAGGCGTATTGAGGGATAAAACTCTCTCTCTCTCTCTCTCTCTCTCTCTCTCTCTCTCTCTCTCTCTCTCTCTCTCTCTCTCTCTCTCATATTATGAACAAGAAAAAAATACCAGTGATCGATCTCCGGTAGAGGAAGGAACGATGGAAACTCATTTAAAAAAAAAAATGTGCCTCCGTTGAACCCAGTGATAAGTTTGATACGCGGGTTTCAGTCGACTGTTGTGGGTTGCAACTGGATTTGGAGAAGAAAAGGGAGAACAGAATAACAGAGGACGGGATTGATGAGTTCTCGCCGAAGCGTGCCATCATAATTTTATTGAAAAGGGATGACCTCGACGAGGTAATCCTCACCTAAGGAAATGGTGGAGAAGCAACGAAGCATAAAAGCAGTTGGGAGTGCCCTGCCTTAGGTGTGAGCTCTTTGGAAGAACAATAGAGACGTGTTTTGAGAAATAACTTTCAGAATGGCCCGTTTTATATTTTAATGGAGTAATTTATCCATCTACCTACTGTTCTCCGGCTCACAATTGGGAAACTGTATTTGACCCCCGGACTAGGCGAGGAAAGCCGTGGTATGGATTCGTTTCTTTAAAAATCAACCTGACCATTGTTGGCCTAGTCAGAATTATATGCATGATTGTTAATCGAATTTGGTGCATCGCAGTCATGGGATTAAGGAGAGCAAGAGAAAATGATATAAAAGTTAGTAATTATTGCTCCGTCTATACGCATTTCACCACACCTGGAAAAAACTGTGGATAAATCTCTCTCTCTCTCTCTCTCTCTCTCTCTCTCTCTCTCTCTCTCTCTCTCTCTCTCTCTCTCTCACACACACAACACAACACACACACACACACGTACGTTTCGGAAATTAGAAATAAGACTTGAGAGGAATTAGAAGAAATCAGAAAGAATAATTGAATGAACTGCATCAGGTGTCTTGTAGAAATAGTTGTAGCAGCATCAACGACCGGGAGTATAACCTTGGAAATGCGCGCGCGCGCGTTGCGTCCGTGGTATTTTCTTCCAAGTGTTGCGGTTAAGACCGAAATCCGAGAAGAGTAATCGCATGACTCAAACATTAGAGTGTTTTTTTCCCTCTCATTTGATTTTGTACTCTTGAGCATCTCAAGCCAAAGGAAGGAAGAAAGGTTTCCAGTGTCAGGAAACTCAAAAGCAGGAAAGGGATTCCAAAGTTTGGTGGTAGGAGGGAAGAAGCGGTGGCTGAATTGCGTAATCCGAGGACTGCCGATCTCAGTGGATTCCCACTGTTTACACGTGAAGTGAATTTATAGGTATTTATTAATAGCGTTGTTAATTTGCATAATTTTGTTTTATCTTGTATATTTTTTTTTTTAGAATTTTGTTAACACTGTGAAGTGAATGTGAAGAGATAATCAATGAATATTTCGATTAATTCACTAATGTTGAGGTACTTGTGCCTCGATCTCTTGTTCATATATTACCTGCAGTGTGAATAATGATACCCGTTTCTAACCATTTATTGTGAATAGCAAAGAAGATACAATATAAATTATCAGAACATGAAGGCCCATTTTTGTGACGAGGATACTAAATAGAAACGATTTTTTTGGTGAGGCCCAATATAATCATGTGTTTGTATCGTTATATAGATATATATACTGATTAAATAGTATTGTGTGTATATGTGTAAATATAATCTTGCGAGTGCAGTTATTATTATATATGAAGGACCTGAACATGGTGGCCAGTTATTCCTTATGATCGCATCGTACGTTAAATAAATGAATAGATGACTGGGCCCAGTTTGGTGATGCAGTAATGGTAGCCAATTTTACATAGGGAGAGCGGAGCCTTTGAAAGATTCAGGAACCACAGGAATTCCAGAGCCAGTGGAGTGTTCGTTGTCATAAGAGGGCCGTAGGGAGGAGAGGTGGAAGGAAGGAAGGAGGAAGGAAGGCCCAGAGGAAAAACTGGGCTAGAGAGGGACTCCAAGAAGGATCAGGAGAAAAGTGGATTTGTCTCAGCGGTAATCGGCGTATCTCCTCCCTTCCCCCTCCCTCACCCTCCTGGTGGTACTTGTTAGTCCCCTTTTTTTTTCGAGAGGAGGAAGTAACCGAAGTGGGTTCTCGGTGGCTCGGCCCCGTCGAGACCACGTGGTGGGCCCCTCGGCCGTGGGTGGCGACTTGGCGGCAGGGGCCAGTGGCAACAGCGGTATGCTGGTCCATACCCACCAGGGCAAGTTGGTGCGAATCGTCAGCGTCGAGTGGGTCTCTGCCGACGATTGGCCGGTAAGTTGCGAGGAGGGTCCCCATGGAGGAGCCGTTTTGACTGTCGTACCGAATGGGAATGTTAACCTGTTGAGAGTAATAAGAAAGTTTTCATGTATCATGACTCTAGCGTCTAGCTCATAGATTCTAATTTTCAGTGAATGCCGCCATTGTTATGTATCCGTGAGTTATTTAATTTTGAATATTGTTTCCAGTCCTCTAATTCACTTCCAGAATGCGAATGGCGGCAATTACAGTATTTGAAAACAAGGTAGTTTAAATTTTACAGTGCTTCCAGTTTATCAGAATGTGTATTTAAATGCGCAATATTATGCTAAAGAAAGATTTAGAATATCGTTCCTCAAGAATTGCAGGAGAGTTGTCTTCGTGACTATTCAGTAATCTGGAATTTCAACTGAAAAGGGCAATGTACCAGTTAGCATGCTGTATTTATAATTGTCTGGAGGTATTTAATAGTTCATCCAAAAGGCTTCTTAAAGGAAAGAGCTAAGGACATGTTAAGAGTAATGAGGCCTCTTCAGATGGAATAATTAATATCTGAGATGCGAAAGCAATGGTGGAGCAGATGTGAAATATTTATTGCTCTTAAATATTACATGGTCATCAAAAGATAACTTTAAGTTGGCTAGGTTCGTAACGTGAACCCCCTTATATAAAGTATAGCTCATAAAATGTTAATGAGGAAAGTGTGTTGGACTCTACATGGAAAATGCTACATTCTCTCGTTGCTAAGAATCCTCGCATGTATAGAAGGAAATCCCGCCATTTAAATTCTCAGTTATTGCACTACTACTAGTACTCATAATATAACATTAATAATGATAGTAACAATAATACTTAGAGGCGTGGATGAGTACTTAATAATAATTATAATAGAATTACCATAATGTCTGATGTATGTATGTGAAATGAACCAAAAGAGTTGTGGTTATCTCGTGCCACGCCTAATTGATCTATTTGGGTTAAGCACAAAAGAATTATGGTCGTCATCTGACCGCAAAAGGGAGAATTTTGAGGGACTTAGAGTGATGGTAGAGTGCTCTTGGGACGGTGACTGGAATAGTTGGTTTCCGGGCCGGCAGGGACTGGAAACCTCTTGTCTTGAATTGGAAAGAACCAGGAAAAGGGACATGTGTTGTTAACTCCTTTTTTGCGCTTTCGTGACTTCGCCCTCTGGTGTACACTCTAGCGCAGCCGCTTGCGAAGGTAATGGAATGAGATTTATGTGAAAATCATACTTTGGTTAATAGGAGGATGGAGTTACAGGACGAATTTTTTTTTTTAACAAGACTGTGAGCGACTTCATTTTCATTCTTTTTGGTGAGCGACTTCGTTTTCATTTTTTTGTTAAGTCTAAAAGTATATTAAAATATTGTTTTGAGAGAATGTGGGTGACTTTTTGAAAAAGTCCTTGATTTTCATTCTTTTTTTTTTTGTTAAGTCTAAAAGTATATTAAAATATTGTTTTGAGAGAATGTGGGTGACTTTTCGGAAAAGTCCTTGTGGAGGGGAATTTAATTTTGTCAGTATATCTGCTTGGAATCATGAACAGTGTTCAAGGTGTTCATCAAAATGAATAGCCGCTAAAATTGTTGAAGGCATGAAAGAATTCTAAGCATAGTATTCTCTGTTACCTGTAATTTATTAGTTTATGTAAAAAATAGTAATTAGAGACGAAAAAGGTAGGGTAGCAAAAAATAAGGTTAAATGGAGGATTCCAGAAATAAAGATGATTAAGAATTATCTGCAAATAAAGAAAAGAATGAAACTCAGAATAGAATGCTAAGTGCATGAAATGCTTGTAATATGAATGAATGAAACTAAGCAACTGCATCACCAGGAAACGGAGGGATTGATCACCCGCGAGAATAAAATGTTAACCGCCATGAAACGTGTTTTAGTAGACATGCAAATGTGAAACTAACATTATACACACACAAACGTGTGTGTGTGTATGTATGTATGTAAGTATGTATGTATGTATGTATTATACACATATGTATATATACAGTATATATATATATATATATATATATATATATGAAAATATAATATATATATAGTATATATATATTTATATATGCATTTATATATACATATAAATATATATTTATATATATATATATATATATATATATATGCATATACATACATGCATACATAGCCTACATGCATACATACATACGTTATCCTGTGGAGAGACTGTGTAATGAAATATAACGAGGAGACTCCAATCAGGGAGGCCTCATGGTATTAATTTTTTTCCCAGGCTGTCAAATTCTTCCCCCTGTTGCAGCATTAAAATCTCAAACATTAAGAAAAAGTCGATCACCATATTCAACAGGATTTTATAGAGGGATACTGTGTATGGGGCTTGTTTGCTTCAGAGATTAGTTCTCAGAGAAGTGGCTGGAAGAGGCGTTTTGGGTCAGAATTGAGAAATTAGGTCCCGACGGAGTATCTGCTGTAGACTGCGTTTTTAAATTGTTAGGTTCCTTGCTGCCGATGAGAAATTGATAATGATTTACAGAATGGAAATATTCTGTTGGTGGTTGTTTTCAAAATGAACATTTGTTCATTTTGTTGATCTCACAGGGCACTTTCGAGGTACTGGAAAACTTTCAAGAGGAAGATAGAGATTTCCGTATTTTATACAAAAGGAAGAACGTCCAAACCTGAATTGTCACTTTTTGGTTTATAAGGTGATTTGAAAGATGTAAAATACCTTATGTAGCAAAAGCTATGTAGTTTGTTAGTACTGAGTCTCTCTCCTTGTTCAGGTTCACCTGATAATGTGCGTAATTATTTTAATGGTTAAATGTGTTTGCAACTGTGTATTAAATCCAGCAGGAAGGAGAAAACTTTTTCATTCTTTACGCATATATTTGAGGCATGGATGTATGTGTGATTTTAATTCTTTCTTAAAACGGGAAGTTAGACTTGACAGTGGGGAACCGTCAGTGCATATATATACTAATAATAAGTATCAGATGTGCGTGGGCTAGATAATGGCAAGAACTTGTGAAATTGTGCCGGGAGCTTCCAAAATTTTGTGTTTGAGAGAGAGAGAGAGAGAGAGAGAGAGAGAGAGAGAGAGAGAGAGAGAGAGAGAGAGAGAGAGGAGGGGGAGATAGTTATGCTAGTCCACCTCTCCCACATTTGCCGGTTGGTCTGTGGAGGGCAACCGTTCATTCTAACCTGGCTGCTTCTATCACGTGACTAGCAAACCGGCCTCTCCCTTAGGCCGGATCCTACTAACGCCTCATTTTTTTTTTTTTACCCAGTGGAACAGTTAGCCTTATTACATTCACCAACACTGACTTGGGCTCCCCTACCTTTTAGAAATGATTGCTAGTGACATTCAGTCTCATTAGGTTTCCAACAGTAGCGTTTTTCAAGCTTTTTTTTCACTCGTGTTTTAATTTCAGTATTTTGAGAAAGTATTTCACTTTCGTGGATATATAATACTTTCCTGGACGTTACTAGGCCAACAAACAGGCATCAGATTCCGTATAGTCTGTGTTGAGACTCACCCGGTAGTAGGTCTAGCCGCGACTGAGTGTTATTTCTGCCTAAATCAGACTTGCTCTCCTTGTCCTGAAAATTCTTCGGTAGATTTTTAAAATTTAAGTAAACCCTTAAGATGAGTTGTTGCTCATTTGGTCCCTGAAATAACGTGTATGCTTGTGTTGAGTGATAAAACAAGGTTTGGTCAAATGACGTATTTTTAATGGAAGCAGGCTACTTGATAATTCTGTGTTCTGTCCTAGTGAGTGGGCCTCTATACAGCTGGTACTTCTCTGCTAATTCTCCTCAGTGATTTAAAGTTCCTAAATCCTTTTGCAGTCTTGTGATCTTATATTCTCTTCTTGCGGGATCTTTAGTTCACTTGTATCCATTTGAAAGGAAAAACCTTGTGCCAGGACTGTATCAGCATGAATCTTAATATTTGCAGACAAACTGTCACCTTTGCTTGCCCGTCTTATTCACCTCAAAGTTCATTCACCATTCCTCTTGGAAACATGCTCTGGCTAATCTACTGTTAAGGATAGTTGTCTGTGGCAGTTGGTAAGACTACATTTGGTTGCTCTCGTTTGCACTCTGGTGAGGTGTTCAGAACTTTAACCAAGTCTTATTTTCGAAACGACTTAGATCCATTTTTAAAATTTTTTTTATAATTAATGTGACTTCTACCAGGCAAAGCGGGCGCTGGAAATCGATTTCCTGCCCTGTTCATGTGTGGTCATCTTAAGCATTCAACTAGGCTTGGCATAAGACTTAACTTCCTGTATACAGCTGTACCGACATCCTCATTAACTCGTTTCTAGTGTTTTTTTTTTCTTAATTCTTTGCATTCATTTCCATGTTAAGTGGTGTTCCATAAGGATGTGTACTTTCAGTACACATCCTTATCAACACTGCCTTTAGTCAACTCTGTGTAATGCATTTATCAACGACTCAACCCTCCGTATATTCACGTTTTCAAATTTTGAATGTCAAACTCAGTGGTTCCAAGAATTTTCTGCTTCTTTCCCAGTAGACGCTCCTTTGCTATTTTATTTTTATTCTGCTTTGTTGAAAATGTACTATAACCTCCCACTCTCATTTTCATTATTTATTGTGCACAACATGCACCAGAACCTTATATAATAAACCAAAACTTAATCAAGTTTTAACAGTGGACTTCCACAAAATAGAATAGCCTCACAGGATTACTGACTGATCAGAAGCGCAAGAACCTGTGCTAGCTGAAGTCAGGCTACTATGTAACCAACGAAAACATGACAAAAGAGGAAACTGATCCAGTACTCAGCTGTAATTGAATAGCTGTAGAAAGGTTGTGTATATCATTCAGTTTTTATTGTAGAGAATGGTGTGGTGTTTATTTAGCAGCACTCGAGTTTGCCTCTCCTTGCCAAGGTAATGCCTAATTTCTTTGTTCTTACATCATACATTTACTTTTAATACACTATGAATTTGGAAGACCTGCTATACAAGCTGAAAATATAAAATTTCTTTGCAAATGCGTATTTTTGGGGATATGTATATTGTAACTGACCTTCATTATGACTTGCAGTTTTCGTAGTTCATTGCTTCACATCATTAGCAAACTGAAATATTCCTCAGATGAAGAATGAAGAAAATAGTGGTAAAGAACGGTGCTGAAAGAATTCGAGTGGTCTAATGCTATTTCAACTAGAGGTCCGGACGAATCATTTTGCTGAATGCATTGTTGGTGAAAGCGGAAGGAAGGAAGGAAGTGAAAAGAGGATTACAGGCAGCGGAAGGAAAGGGAGGAAGTGGAGTGGGGGGAAATATTACCAGAGTTCCCCCCACCCATCCTTTAATCCCGGACCAGACCGTATCAAAAACGGAAGTTGTGATTGGTTGTTTATCACAGAAAACGGGATGTCGTTAGAACTCGGTGGTGTTTGCAGGTTTTTGCTGTATACAAAGCAAGGGAGGCTTGCTGGAGTCCACGTTTCTTCCTCCTCACTTCCCTTCATTTGCCTCATTTTCCAGTTCCTCCATGGTGGGTCGTTAGGCCTATTTTATGTTCGGTTTAAAAACATGTGGCGTTTCCTGTTGTTTTACTTGATTCATGGGAGCTTTATACCGGCCGTAACTTCTGCGAAATTTCTCTCTCTCTCTCTCTCTCTCTCTCTCTCTCTCTCTCTCTCTCTCTCTCTCTCCAAAGCTGAAGTGGAAGTGGCTGAAACCAAACCAGAAAAGGAGATTCTTTCATTAGCAATCTTTTACCCCAAGTCGATGTGTTTTGAGAGAGAGAGAGAGAGAGAGAGAGAGAGAGAGAGAGAGAGAGAGAGAGAGAGGTTTGTCAACAAACTCTATGTTCATTCTATCTATACTGAATCAGAATTAACTTTCATACACATTCAGGAAACCTCACTGGCACTTGAATAAGCTCACGATATTATCCCCTCCACATAAGCAAACCACCTAAAAATATCCGGTTCATCCGTTCATTCGTGCTTACATTTTCACTCGTTATATCTCCACGTTTCGTACATTTCCCATCCTCCCCATATCTAAGACAGTTACCGGACTTCACTTCAGTACAGAAGAGTTGCTTGAGCGTTCTTTACACACATTCCAGCTCATGCCTTCCTGGGCGCTCTTCATCTTTTCCACTGATTTTGCAGAACGGTTGCTATTTTTCCTGCCTTGCATATTGTGCGATACACCTTTTTTTCATCATACCGTCATTTTGCTGTTTCCAAACTCATTATTATTATTATATTCAGCAGATGAAACCTATTCACATGGAACAAGCCCCCACGGGCCATTGACCTGAAATTCAAGCTTCCAAAGAATGTGATGTTCATTAGGAAGAAGTAAGAGGAAGTAAAGGGAAGTACAGAAAGAAGGGATACCACTTATTAAAAAAAATCAAATTAATAAATAGATAAATAGATAAAAATGTATGAAAATGGAAGAAGAATAGTATTAGGGTAGTAATGCATTGTACTTTCGCTTGAACTTCTGAAGTTCCAATTGTCCGACGTCCTCTGGGTGGCCGTTCCACAATCCAACGGTGTGAGGAATAAGTGACCTCTGGAACTGAGAAGTTCCACAGCGAGGCACATTTACTGCATGTTGGTGTTGCTGTTCAACGAATCTGGTTGCTCTCGGCAGATGAAGGGATCAGTTGTGAATGTGAAAGGTCTTTGTCGAAGTACAACCTATGAAAAAGTGACAAACAAGAGACCATCCGTCGATGGAAAAAGTGACCGAACAAGAGACCATCCGTCGATGGTCCAAGTCATAATTGCTACTCATTAGTAAAACGAATCTTTCACCATCCGCATGAACAAACATCGCATCATCTCCCCAGTTTTCATTTGCTTTGTATACCTGCTTTTCGCAGCTTCTTTCAATATCTTTTGTTCTTTTCATTATCATCAGTCGGTTCTTCTTATCATCAGACATCCGTTCCTCAAATAAATCACAGCCCCCCCCCTGTCTTGTTATCCCAAGAACTTGAATGCTGATTCGAATCCTGCTATGGGCGTCAAAGTTTCTTCATATTCTTACATTTGGATCTCAGGCTTTGTAGTGACAAGCGTATCCAAAGCATGTGAAGAAGTGGAGAAGTCAAGAGGTCATTTTGGTTAATAGAATTACATACGTATCTGGTCAAAAGTGACCAGTAAGTTCTTTATACATAGGACTTGTGTTTACTCCATTAACGAACAGTAATTTTGTCCCAACATTTCAAGGCTTATAACTTGTAAAGCGGAAACATTCCTCCTGCTTCAGTATGTAGTCAGGGCACAGTATCTCTTGTGCTTGTGGAAGACTGTCGTGGTGAATTATCCAGAGATGTTGAGGACGTCCTGTGAAGGGGGTGGAGATCCAGGAGGTATTCGCTCGTATTCGTTTGTGTTATGAGAAAGAAATTATAGGAAGAGGGAAAGTTCAGCCGTTTTATGCTTTGATTTTTCTTATTAGCGAGTGTCATGCTCATGGTTTTTGTGCCATGAGGAATAATGAGAGCAGGTTTTATGCGTGTGATGGAGGGAGAGAGAGAGAGATTGAGATTGATTTGTGGCTATTAAAACTGGCGTTACAACATCTAGGTTATTGACGGAGAGAGAGAGAGAGAGAGAGAGAGAGAGAGAGAGAATTACCTGCACCTGTAGACTGGTTCTACCTCCCTGGGGAGATTACATCGCCAAAGCCACCCGCTGTGAAATCGCCCATTATTTGTATTGGTTGATAAAGATTATAATTTTAGAACTGACTTTTGAATTGGCAACGGTGTGCATAAACAATATAAAAGAGAGGGAGAGAAAGAGAGACACCTCCACTATTATTTCGTACGTTGTTATCTAGAAGAGAAAGCTTCGTGAACTAGGGAAGAGAACAGTTCTGTTTGTGTATTGCGTGGCTGTGTGTTCATGGCCTCCGGGAGAAAACAGGTTTGAAAAGTTAAGCCCCTTGGCGTAAAAGGAATCACGTTTGGTAGAATCTAGATTTATTATTTGCTGAAGGTTGTGTTTTGAATGTATACGTTTGGCTGTGAGGAGTGTTGGGGATGGGGTTGGGGGTCGCCTTAGTATTACGTTGTTTACGAGTGAATATCACGTGGCATGTATATTTTCTGCTGCCTATGTGTCTAGTAAAATTTCATTGCAAATTTTGCGTTTGCATTGATGCTTATGTTTATTATTCATACAAACGCGCACACACGTATGAAAATTGGATGTATACAATACCAGTAAGCTTTTATTTATACTCACAATAAAGAGTATCCGGTAGAGTATTTGTTTTCCTCTCAGAGATTTGTAACAGTAGTTTTTTTTTTTGCTGTTTTTCCTTTTGTTGTTGTTGTTGTGGGACATTGTAATTTCACTACTGTTATAGTCACATGCAGGTTTATTTTTCTCATAGTAGTGTAAGGTCCGGTACCATTCTATGATATTGGCAGGTGTAATACCTTTACTCTTCCTGATAATGAAGTTGTTTGAAGTTAATAGCATTAGTAGTTGTTTACTTGTTTTGATCCAGTCCTGGTACTCTTGTATTGTTACAACTTTATCTGAATATTGAGCACTGTGGAAGCACTTATTGGGTACCAAGTATGGAATGGGGAAACTGTTTAGTAGATGGAGTCTTTGTGTGCGTAGTAATGTAACTAGAAGTTTGGTATGAATGGTTAAAACTCAGTGGAGGTCGAGGCACTCTCTCTTTGATATACATTCAACGGGGCAATGAACCCAAATCTAGTGTATTTGACTCTCTCCATCCTAGTTAGGTTCCAGATCAGTCAGCTAATAACTAGGTACAAAATTCATTGCTTATACTACAGATCCTGATTTAAAACAAGATAGATTACTGTTCTTTATTTGCGCTAAGACGGATCACAGATTCAGAATTGCTACAGAGCAGCTGACATAATCTGGTAAGTAACATGGCCAGAGAACTTAGCGACTTGAGACCGTGTTTTTATCATGGAGATTACAGAATCCGCGTCTCTGTCGGACAGGCCAGAGATCCTGATTTGCAGCAAGGCAGATTATAGATCTTAAGTTGCAATAAGAGACTACAGACAGCAGTAAGCAAGAACACAGACTACAGATCCTGATTTGTAACATGGAAAGATTATATATCATGATTAGCAACAACACAAACTAGATCCTGATTTAAAATTGAACATGCTACGCATACTTATTAGTAACAAATCCTAGTTAGTAATGATGATTAAGTTATCTGGTGTCATAACTACAGTGATCTTTTACGCTTATTAGTAAAAAAGACCCAATACCAGTGTTTATTTGTAGCAAGAGACTGCAGATCTTATTCGTAACATGACAGACTATAAGGTCTCGATTTGTAACATAATCCACAGATTTTGCTGGACTTATCACAGGAACAGGAAAAGGAGAACTCTCAAAACATGTCGATAAATCTGTCACTTTCCCACGTAATATGTTGGTGCGCACGTAACAAGGATGATATAATTACTGTATTTCTTAAATGTTTTATAAATCTTAAATTATTTATAACAGTGCTTTGAGTTTTTTAAAATTTTCTCTTAATGTTAATTTGTACTCCAAATCAGTTGTATCTGAAGCGTATTTCAATGCCGATGACCTTGTTTCTACGCCAGGGTAAACAAACGGATCAGACAGTCAATCTTGCTTCTATTTTCCTAACTTAGAAATTTCTTTCTGTAGGAGGAAGTCCCTGATGCTGTTTTCATTTTGGGCTTGAAGTAAAAGACCACTGGACTGTGTGTCCCATTGGTCCATGCTCGTAAATATTCATGTAAATAGAGTAATTGAAAAAAAGGACTAAAAATTTATGTCCAACACGGGCCTATTAACGGCCACTATCAGCTGCTAAGCCATAATATATTTCTTGAAAGAATTCGTTACTAATATCTGTTACCTGAAAAATCCTGCAATAAAATGGTAAAAAGTGAGAACAATTAAACGTTATTCAAAATTGATAAGTACTTGAATCTTATATTAGACGGGCTTCTTCTGACACTTCTAATACTCTTGTATATATTTTTATAGATGAGAAAATGTTAAATTCTTAATTTGCCTCCGTACAGAGGTAACTTGAATTTGGCGTTTTTATTAATACGATCATGGCTACCCTTTTCAATAATGCGTGAAACGAAACTCCATTGAAAAGGCAAGCACGTCTAAAGAACCGAATAGCTGTGTACGATCTTGCCTGTTATTGAAAAATTAATTATAATAGTACGGTCTGTTACGTATGTTTATTAAACAGAGTTTTAGATGAAACAATTTGCCTCGCGATTTGCGATTACTAAAAGTCTATGACAACTAGTGCACTCTCATATCACCAATGGTGATGTAAGAGAGGATCAGGACGTAAGTTTTGACCCTAGGGTTGTTGCGTACCGTCTGAACCTCTGACAAAGGTACTTTTATTCTGCATGCTTACATAGGAGCAAGTGATGAATGAGGCTGGCTATGGGCTAGATGGCGTCCAGCCTAAACGCTGAGTTGATGACCCGTAGGCTACCATTGTCACACAAAAAAGCCATATGGATACGCATTACCTTTTATATAATAATATCTTTCTGATATAAATGTAGAACAATCCCCCTCTGAATTCCAGAAGTAGGATCCCAGGCTCGCGTAAAGCCACCTGAAACAACGACAACAACAACAGTCTTACTATCTTACAAAGGCAGACTCTTATTACAGCGCGGCATATCAGAATGTGCAAAACTGAATTCAGAGGTGCGTGATTAAAGATAAACCGTCGTCTTACTTCTTTTCTCTCCTGTCACTTTTTCCCAGAGGTCCTGTGTCACGTTTCCTGCTGGTAAAGTGATCTCTATGAAGGCGGTCTCTATGCTTCCTCGAGTGACGCGGTGGCCAGGAGGATATCTCGCTTTTTTCATTTGTCTTCGTAGATTACGTATTTTCTCTCTCTCTCTCTCTCTCTCTCTCTCTCTCTCTCTCTCTCTCTCTCTCCTCGTGGCGCAGTGGTACCATTTCCCTCACCCCACCGGGGTGAAACCATTCATAAGATATTCTTTCTCTAAGCACGCACATTGTGTTGTGGTGTCATGGATCCCGCTTCTGTTTGGCTGTTACTTCCTTCGCCTCGTCACTCAACTTCCTCTCTCACCTTCTCTTTCCATTAGAAAAGTGGACGTGTCTAATTCTTGTAGCGTTTTCTTCTTACAGTGCGTGATGTCATCACAGTTCGTTTAATTGAAGTACATAATACTTTCAATGTGTAGCCCCTGTAGGGCGTTTCATCACAAAGCTTGTGGTTGTCATGACCTGGCAAATTGCAACGCCCCCGCCGTATTGCCAAGTGCCTTTACTACTCGGCCCCTTCTAGTCTTCACCTCGTAACCGTACTCTTGTTTCCATATAGTTGGTACTTTCTCCTGTTGGAAACTTCCAAACCTTTTCAGTAGTTCATGCAATTTCTCTCTGCGCCCACCTGATAATACAATCATCAGTCATTCCAAACTTCATTCATGGCCATTTTTTTTTTCCATCCCACAACCTGCGTCTACATCAAATGTCCTGCCTCTGACCTACGGAATCACTCCATCCATAAACATATTAAAATGCCATAGAAGCGAAGTGCACCCTTTTCCCATCTTCACATCAAACCAGTTTCTGTTCCTCCTAAATTCTCTGACGCGCGTCTCATCACAAAGCAAACTTTTAATCGTCCTCATTAGTTTTGACGGAAGACGACGATAAATCGCAGTTTCATCGTGGTTTCATCTTGATATTTTTCGTCAACCCTTCCCTTCCCCGTCCAGTCTCCCTCATCATCGTCATCCACTCGTGTGTTAATTGCTCACCCCTTTCCCACCCTCCACCACCACCCCCTTTCCACCATCATCATTTCCTCGTTGCTTCCTTGGAATAGCGGATGTGGCTCTTCCGGTGCCTAGGTTTGGGTCGTGGGACACGGGTTCTCTCTCTCTCTCTCTCTCTCTCTCTCTCTCTCTGTATGTATGTATGTATGTACGTGAGTGACAGAGATTTTGGTGAAGATAATCTAACATAATTAGTGGGCAGACTGTGTGTATGAGCTAGATAAACTAGGTGAAAATGACTCAAAGAAATTTGAGGAAGAAAACACGTTGTGCTGTTAAAGGTAAGAAATTTAAGCTTCGTACGCTTGCTGAACCTCGTAAGGCGTCCAGGTGGCTTTGATAATTCGAGTGATTGCGTCATCTGCAGGTGAATTAAAACTGGTTACAGATTAAGTGGTAGATTACTCGGAACCCAAGTAACCAGTAACCAGTGTCTCTGATTTCTTTGGCAGATAACTCACTAAGCTTTCGTATCGTGTTTTGAATTTCCTTAGTAAGATTGTCAGTTTTATGCGGCAATCTAGTTCTTGCGCGAGGCTAGGCAGGTGTCCGGTCATACATTAATAGGCGGTGTCAGATTTGAAGGTTGGTTAGATTTTTCTTGAATCCCAGATTAAATTATAATTCATGATATTCAGCTCATTGTGGAATTTTTTGATTTGATGAATTTTGAATTTACAGAACTGAAAACATAAACAACGAAAGCAGACTCTAAGATTTTTCTTATGTACGATCGTACGTGCACATCAATAAATCTGAGTTACACATTAAAATATTCGAAAGCTCAGAATTCAGAGGAATCGTTATTTTCATCCCATTGGTTATTTAAGTGATAACATTTTAGATGCAAAAGGAAACTTATAAGTTGCGTTGGGAGTAAACTTGTTAATGAAATTTTAAGAACGCTTATAAGATTATACCCCTGATACTTGGCAAGTCATTATTGTATGGAATAATATAGTCCAGGTAGGAGCGAGAGAACATGAGAAAGTTGCTTATAAGCCAAGTAATTTAACTTGAGTACAACTGGAATGAACATATGATTTGTCATTTGATAGTACATAATACTTTGTAAATCGATATCAATTGAATCACATTGTTCATTTGGTTGTTGTAGAAATTTCTCAGCAGAACGAGGCTTAACTGACAGATCCATCATCTCTGAAGGCTCAGTTAAATGACCTTTTTGTGAATGTGCCAAGATTTGCGGCGAAGAAATTTGATTCAAAGGTTCTGCATGAGAAGAGCTGGCCCCGAAATTCTATTCTCTCTCTCTCTCTCTCTCTCTCTCTCTCTCTCTCTCTCTCTCTCTCTCTCTCTCTCTCTCTCTCTCTCTCTCTCTCAAATGGCAGTCAGTTTACTTAACAGCCGCGAAATCCTTTTCGATCCCCGTAATAAGGAAAGAAGCGATGTAGACGCATTTGCATAACGTTCCAGCTTGCCTTAGCTACCTTAAGCATGGAATAAGGCACCACATTGTTAGTCGATTGTTGTGGGTTGAGGATGGGAAGCATGTCGTCACATTATCAGAAGTTGGATGGCGTTGGTTACTAAATCTCGCTCCTATCGGTCTGGTTCTCTTAATTTTTCTTCCAAATTACATGATTTACGTAGGCTTCTTCTTGTACATATATATCAGAAGTAAATTTTTTTCAAGTGTAAATTAATTTAGAAGAGAGAGAGAGAGAGAGAGAGAGAGAGAGAGAGAGAGAGAGAGAGAGAGAGAATAGCTCCATCGAGCATTACTACTTGTGATGTGCAAGTAACTTGGACTTTTCACGTACGAAACGGTTTGTATTGTCTTTCCTCCAAACCAACTTGAGGTTTTTGGCGCGCTCGCTTAGGCAAGATCTACGGAGGCTGGTAGTTGCCATTGGTTCTCGTGTTCCCAATTTGGTGGAACCGCCGCCACCCTCAGCGGCGAGATAAAACAGGACAGCTGAAGAGTGGTCCCGTCGTCGCGTCGTCTTACCGGGACAGATTTCGAATCCTCCTGTACCTGCCAAACGCCCCCACACCTGCGGACGGTCTTTGATGAAAAGTCTTACACACGGCAGGGGAGCTTTTCACCCTTAGGGGAAGCTTGCGGATTGTACGCCTCGCCCAAACTTCTGTCAACTGCAAAAGATAATAAAATGACTATTTGGGTTATAGAGCTACTTTCCCCCAGGATAGTTGAAATCGGATGTTGTGTGTGGCTGATGTTATGGGTACCACCTCAAACTATCTTGAATAAATACTTTTCAAACGGTGGTCTTATGAGTTGGTGCTATGATTATGGTTATGGTGTTCAATTAGTTCATTATTTTTTACCCACAGGTAAGTCATTTTATCATCTTTTGCAGTTGTTGTTTGAAGTATACCAATATATTGAGGTTTGCGGAACATTCGGTATAATATGGCAATTGGTTAATTTAATTATACGGCTGTCATATGAAGTTGAGAGCATTTTTAAATTGTTTCTTTTCGTTATTTTGTGTGATTTTACTTGATTATATAATTGCTCGACATTTGAAGCAACCAAACATTGTGTTCTTGCACTTGTGAACGTGAAGTTATAATGAAATTTTTGGCATGTAAAGTAAAAAGAAAAGGTCCAAATCAGGCTTGGTTCACTAGCCTCGCTGTTCATTGGGATTTTTTTTTAATTGGGAACCCTCATTATGATTTGATGTCCATTCTCGAACATCACTGGACGCCATTGCGAAATGTTTATCAGTTCACATACACCAGTCCATTTTTCCAGGACTTAATTATATTGTAAGAAAAGGACTAGACCACGTGATTCCCTTAACATAAGGCACGTTGGGAAATAGTCTACGTGTTCGTAACATTCACTGTATCGGATGAACTGTTCGTAGAAAAATTACTTACGCTTGTTGAACTGTTCTTATCGTGTTTTGTGAATTCCTGTTGGAACTTTTCTTCACCTGTTGAACTTTTGTGGCAGTGTCAAAATTCCAAGGGGTTTCGACGTGCCATGCAGCCAATGCATTGGTCCTTTTATGGGGATTCGCTGTATTCGACCTCCTTTGTGGTAATTCATCTTTCTCTCCTCAAGTTCTGAGGTATTTCACCTTGTTCTCTAGCCCATTGTGGGAAATAGCCATGATTACCTTCCCATTGTGGGAAATAGCCATGATTACCTACCCATTGTGGGAATTAACCGAGCTCACCCCTCCATCGTGGGAATTCGGGGTCCTTACCCCTCCATTGTGCTAATTTGAAGTGTTGACCCCTCCATTGTGGGAATTCAAGTGCTCACCCATCCATTGTGGGAATTCGAAGTGCTCACCCATCCATTGTGGGAATTCAAGTGCTCACCCATCCATTGTGGGAATTCGAAGTGCTCACCCATCCATTGTGGGAATTCGAAGTGCTCACCCATCCATTGTGGGAATTAGCAATGTTCACCCCTCTTTTCCGTTCTCTCCACCTCCATTTTGGAAATTCTTGTGTTGCCCCTCCTTTGTGGGAGTTCACTGCAGTCGCCCCTCCACTGTCGGAATCTGAGAATTCTCAGTGCTCACCCCTTCTCCATTGTGGGAAATCTTGCTCGTCCCTCCTGCATTGTGGGAATTGTGTTACAATACTCTTGTCCATTGTGGGAGTTCTCTTTGCTTTCCCTCCTTCATTGTCGAATTCTCTTTGCTTTTCCTCCTTCATTGTGGGGATTCTCCCTACTTTCCCTCCTTTATTGTGGAAATTCTCCCTACTTTCCCCTCCTTCATTGTGGAAATTCTCCCTACTTTCCCCTCCTTCATTGTGGAAATTCTCCCTACTTGCCCCTTCTTCATTGTGGAAATTCTCCCTACTTTCCCCTCCTTCATTGTGGGAATTCTCTTTGCTTTACCTCCTTCTTTGTGGGAATTCTCCCTGCTTTTCCTCCTCCATTGTGGGAATTCTCCTTGTTTTCCCTCCTTCATTGAGAATTCTCATTGCATCCCTCCTTCGTCGTGGGAATTCTCCTTGCTTCTCCTCCATCGTGGGAATTCGTGCTTTCCCTTCATTGTGGGAATTCTCCTTGCAACCCTCCTTCATTGTGGGAATTCTTCTGGCTTTCCTTCCTTCACTGTGGGATTTCTCATTCCTTTCCCTCCATTTTGGTAATCACCATTCTCTCCCTCTCCCATTGGAATTACTCCCCAGATGTACGTTTGTTCCTTCTGTGTTTTCAACCAGATATCCTTGAGAGGGAATGAGAGAACAATGTATTTTTGTCCTTTATTTCCTGATTTGACCATCCATGGTGCTATTTGTTCGTGCTTGGGGGACGCTCTGAAACTCTATGAAATTCCATTGGCAGTGGAAGAAATCGGTGAGTGCGTTTGCTAGAGGTAGTGGTGGTCTCCTGTCGATTCCTCTAGGGAACAGGTGGGATTAATCTCTCTCTCTCTCTCTCTCTCTCTCTCTCTCTCTCTCTCTCTCTCTCTCTCTCTCTCTCGCATTGGGTCAGCTTTAGCCGGGTTTGAAAACTGTTTCTGAACGGTATCCTTGAAGCTCTCGGTGCCTTTCCGACTTGGCTGTTGTATTTTGAAAGTAGTCGACGAGTTAATCACCAAGTATTTATCGCGGGATATTGGTTCATTTCCAGAGTTTAAAAGAAATATATTCTATAACTTGCACCCTGTAAAGGATAGACTACCTTTACGATTTTTTTGTTGTCAGAAATGAAATTGTTTAGCAATGAAAGATGTGTGATACGCTTACTGTGAGTGTATTTTATGATTTTACGACATTTTTGTGCGTTACATGATTTTTCTCGAAATTTCATGAGCTTTTTTTGGAATTAAGCGTTAAAGGGATGCTCCAATTTTTGTGTTTAAAGTGTAAAACATTTGTAACCGATGGTGGCTTGTTACGAGGGATTATGGGGAATTATTTCCTTTACTTAATTTAAATTAAAGTAATATTTATGGATATTCTAGTAATTTTAAACGGATAATTATTAATATTATTATTATTATTATTATTATTATTATTATTATTATTATTATTATTATTATTATTATTATTAAGAAGATGAAACCTATTCATATGGAATAAGCCCAGAGGCCTTTGACTTGAAATTCAAACTTCCAAAGAATATGGTGTTTATAAGGAAGAAGTAAGAGGAGGTAAAGGAAAATACAGAAAAAAGAGATCTAACATTAAAAAACAAAATATAACAAGAAAAATCAATCAATAAATTAATAAATAATGAATTAGTAAATGGATAAAAATTTATTAAAATGCAAGTAGAATAATAGTAGAGTAGTAATGCATTACATCTTCGCATGAACTTCTGAAGTTCCGAACTTACAAGAATTACAAGCCCAATATTTCTGTGATTTTCTGTGTAGCTGATGATTTAGGGAACTGCAACTTTTTTTTCGCTATAATACACGCTGTAGCGATTGCTTCTTTATATTTATTTTTTTTTTATTTGAAGTGTGCACACTCATCTGCAACGAGCTTAAATGCCCATTGATTATTTTGACAAGCAAAGTAAGCTCTATTGAACGGAAAGAAGGCAGATAGAGAAAAATACACGGAAAACTCGATATATATAGATATAAATTTATATATATATATATATATATATATATATATATATATATATATATATATATATATATATATATATTTATATCATACATACACTACACACACATATATATGTGTATGTATGTATATACATACATCCGTACACACATACACACATGTACATCAGAGCAGAAATTTTACTGCTTTTCCTTTTGTCGTGTTACTATCAGGCGTGGACTGGGCAATTCATCATTTCAGGAGGAAGTTGTCAGCCTTATGCCCATCACCAACATGGCTTTGACCAACTGTGGTCTACTAATTATTAGGCATCTGACTCTCTGCTCAAGTGAAAAAAGTCGCAATTGCTTTTAATTGAACGTCCCCTTATCGCTTCATTCTAAAATCGTATTCGAATTTTTAGTTTTTCACGAGATTGCAAGGTTCATACATATAGTCTGAATATGTACACATATGTAGAGTTAAATAACGTGTGTGTGGGCAGGTTGCGTCGTCTGGTAGCATCCGGCCTACAAATAGAGAGACTTCAGACTTAACTCCTAGGCGATAATAACAGTTGGTTGGGCGCACTCCATTAAAATCCATTGTTGGAGAAACAAATCCACAGTTAGGGTACATATATTTAAGATAAATCTCTACAGAGAGCTTTCGAGAATCTTTTCGATTCCCCTTTACAAACCCATTGTTTTGACCTAGAATTATATACACGATAGTTACACGGCTGTGGTGGTTACATCAGGTCTTGAAATGACATAGTCGAGCACTAATCCCTACTAGCGCCACCTTTTCGAAGGGTATAAAGCGCGGTTAAATTGTGCAGGAGTCAACACTCTTATCCCTACGGGAAGAATATGTGACAAGGTTTTCTTGCGTCGAGAATTTTCAGTCTCGTAGTTCTTGTAATGAGTACATCCTTTGGACGTAGGGAAACGGTTGGTTTCACTATGCTTATTATTTTCAAGAATGGCATACTCCCCATAGTTGATAGATTTTTTGTCTACGTTAAAAAAAAAAAAATTATAAAAGAACGTACTTGCGATGAAATTTCTGGGATATTAAAAGAATTTTCTTTTGACATTGGAACTGGATTGTTCTGCATGTTCGTTATTTTACCCAGTGATGTGTAAATACAAAATACTGTTTTCAAGATGTACTAAACTGTAACTTTATTTTATTTGGCGGTTGATGGCATAGAAAGCATGCTGTTATTGAGAACAGATTACGGAATATTTGAATGAGTGGTAGGTTACGGAATATTTGAAAAACCACTCACATTAATTATGATATATATATATATATATATATATATATATATATATATATATATATATATATATATATATATATGTGTGTGTGTGTGTGTGTGTGTGTGTGTGTGTGTATGTGTGCATAAGAGAGAGGGGTGAGAATGGAAATTAACATTAATCCAAAGAGAACACACAGTATCGTACCGTTGGTTTGAGCGCGGGAAAGTTTCTGTGAGCCTGTTTGCTTCACTTACCCATTCCATTCATTGCTGGGTCATCTGAAACATTTGAAAGATTTCCCGTTCTGTTTTAGAAACACCTTTCATAATGTATCATGTCATTAATGTTTTTGTAGTTGCTGTCGGACTTTTTATATATGCGTTTATCCTTTTAGCGCCTTACTCGTTTAATCCGCCTCCCACCCCCCCCATTCTCATGCTGTCTGAAAAGGATTTTCCCTATGACAGCAATTAGGCTTTACCGGCGTCTTCGCACACGGTGTTCGTATTTTCGTTTTTTGTGAAACTGTCTTATTTTTAGCGTTGTTTCGTGGACAGACGTCCTGTTTTTCGTCATTTGGTGGAAAGAAGTCGTGATCTTTATGGTTGTTCAAGGCTACTTTGTAATAAGAAGAGTTTGTAAGATTATACAGCTGGAAGCTGCGATTTGTTAGATTGCTTCATGGATGGAAGCTGTGATTAGTGCAGGCTTGTAAGATTCTGTGGACGGAAGCTGTGATTATTGTAGGCTTGTAAGATTCTGTGGATGGAAGCTGTGATTAGTGTAGGCTTGTAAGATTCTGTGGATGGAAGCTGTGATTTGTTAGATTGCTTCATGGGTGGAAGCTGTGATTAGTGCAGCTTGTAAGATTCTGTGGATGGAAGCTGTGATTAGTGTAGGCTTGTAAGATTATACAGCTGGAAGCTGTGATTTGTTAGATTGCTTCATGGGTGGAAGCTGTGATTAGTGCATGCTTGTAAGATTCTGTGGGTAGAAGCTGTGATTTGTGAAGAGCTTGTAAGATTGTCTTGTTGATGGAAGCTCTGATTTGCTTAGGATTTGTAAGATTGTTTCACGGGTGGGAGCTGTGATTAGTGTATGCTTGTAAGATTCTGTGGGTGGAAGCTGTGATTTGTATTAAGGTTGTAAGATTTTGATGGTGGAAGCTGTTATTTGTGTTTGGTTTGTAAGATAGTTTTGTTGGTTGAAGCTGTGATTTATGTACGGTTGTAAGATAGTTTTATGGATGGAAGCTGAGACTTGTCGGGTTTGTATGAATGTTTTTTCAGCAGAAGCTGTGATTAAGATAGGGTTTGTAATATTGTTTTGCTGTTGGAAGCTTTGATTTGTGAAAGGTTTGTAAGATTGTTTTCGAAGTGGAAGCTGTGATCAATATAGGAATTTCAAGATCATTATGTTTTGTAGAAACGGATTTTTGTGAGTAAACGATGCCATTCTTTTTCGCTCGTTGCAGCATACTAACATAATCGTAATTGTACAGGCCCTGATTCTTATCTTCATTAAAATAAATTTGTGAGTCGAATCTTAAACTAGGTTATTTTTAAAATCTACATTGTTGCCTGAAGCTTTTCGCTTTTCTCCGTTTTAGTCTATATTCCAACGTGAAGATGAGCTGTTCAACACACACACACACACACACACACACACACACACACACACACACACACACACACACATTCCTCATAATGTGGAAAATTTTCGTCGTTTTTAAGAGTTATATTGTCTGTAGAAGCGGTTGACGTGTTTACATTGTACAGTTTTCAGAGAGACTTGAGGATTAGCAGCAGAACATCTACGCACATTCATGCACACAGTCATGCATGCAGACATGCACACTCAAGCAGACACACACACACACACGCAGAAAAGGGGATGGGGCGTGCGTTGGTGCTGATAGCAGTGTGGTAAGAGGTCAGCTTTAAGGCTGAAGAGGAGGAGAGGAGAGTAGTAGGAGGATGGAGCAGGGGGAGGGGGTAATAAAAGGACCGGGGATTCTGATTCCCCCTTCCCCCCTTCCCCTTCCCCCTCCCCTTCCCCCTGTATGTTGACATCGCGACGACCAAGTAATGTCCCAACTACTCCACCTATTCTGCCTACCCATCCACCCACCTATCATCAGTGACCCCTATTTCATATGCACTTCAGGGAGGAGGAAAAGAGTGAGGGTGGCTAGGTGGCAGTACTCGTCTCTTATTGTCAGGGCTTACCCAACGCCCTCCTGCATAAGCTCTTCAAGATTTTCAAATTATATATATATATATATATATATATATATATATATATATATATATATATATATATATATATATATGTGTGTGTGTGTGTGTGTGTGTGTGTGTGTGTCTATAGAGTGTAATAGGTGTTTAGCCTTGGTTATGATTTCTTTACTGTGTATGCCTGTGTCATGCCTGTGTCGACTTCTTCAGCGAGGATGATTTAAAAAATAGTATAATAATGAATACTTAAGATTTCAAGGTAGCCTAGTTAGTATTTGTGTAAGGTTTTTAAATGTGTGCTGTGTGTCCCTCAAGGA
>NC_089759.1:29239156-29274156 GCF_040412425.1 Macrobrachium rosenbergii
TGGGTCTTTTGATATACAAAAAATGATAAACAGTCGACTCTGGCCACTGGGTTATCAAGAGATCTGTTTTAAGTCGATGTCGATTTTGCTGCCCAGTTATGTCAAATTCTGACTGTAGCTAGAATCGATATGAACCCTTCTCCACCATGATTGCCGATTGATTTGTAACTCTTGGCTAATTACTAAATATTAAGCCTCATTATCATTCAGTGTTCAGTATACCTTGGAGGTAACCTAGTACTATACTCAAAGGAAATATAATCGCCAGAATTCGAACCTGGGCTTTTGGTTTGGAAACAGTGGTTAACAGTTGACTTTGTCTATTCAGCCGTCAAGGAAAAGATCAGAGGTCGACTCTGCTGTAGACATTCCTGTCGGATTGTTTGTGCCTATATGTATTTAAGCTTACAGATAGACATACTTAAACACTAGTGGGCGTATGTGTTACACCGTTATATGTTTATATCAGGTTTAAGTGTTGGTATAGATTTCTGCCATTGATCGAGTTTGTGAGGAGGAACACATTAGAAAGGGAGAGATGACAATAAGTTAACGCCTACGTCGTAGAGAATCTTTTGAATATGGACGAAGGATGTAATTAATTTTATTCTGACAGGTCCTTGCCACCTTATATGTATAAAATTAATAATTCTTCATTTTCTGCATGTTGCTTTGTGTAAATTGGTTTTTTTGTGTACGAATACGTATACAAAAACGAGAGAGAGAGAGTGTGAGTCTGTGAATGTGTGTTTATGCGAGCGAAGTGGTTGGTTGTCATGGCAACTGAGACGCTGCTATCAGTTGCCACCTAGGTGTTTTTCATCTCCAGCCCAGATCCTCACAACACCATAAGACCAGGTTATATTATTATGTGTCATAGTTTTCCATTTGCTTATTCTTGATTACTTAATGCCAACTGGGTTATAGTTATATAACGATAAGACGAATTGATAGCATGATTTGGAAATTTTCCTTCGTGACCATCACGAAATATGTTAGATTTTTTTAAAGAAACTAAAATTGAATAACACGATTACGCGTGTAATTTCATCCTGTCATTTTTGTCGCTAGAGATAATGATGCCGTAGACAATCTAAATTCTGTCGATAATTGTTCTCAGTACACGTCAAATCACGAGAGCTATGGTAGTGATGATGACAGACGCGTTGAAGTCATTTATCCACTTCTTAAGCAGGGACCTTTAATAGGGCTACAGATATATAAAAAATGGAAGTAAGGACTCTTATATTTATATTTTAATTCGTGTATCTGTTTGACTACTGTTTTCTTCGCTCTAGAAGTCACACTCTCATTTATGCCAACGCGCAGCAGTCTTATTTAAGAGGAGAAAAAACTTTGCATTGTAAGCAGGATGGTGAATAATTGAAAAGAAGGGGAGAAAATGTTTACGCTTTTCGGATCAGAATGAACCTGGGTGGGTTGGTAAGGGACTGGCAAGGTGTGAAGGGTAGTGGGTGCGACTTGTCCAGGACATTTTTAGACTCGCACGGACTCTGATGAATATTGCAAGTCATTGATGCATAGCAAGCCTTCAGTCGGGTTTTCCTCAGGCCAGAGGTCGACCTCGGAGACTCCCTTTATAGGTCTGCGCAGTAATAGCAAATGGTGTCTTGCCAGAGCTGTAACGATCGGGTTTCTGTTTAGCATTCTTAAGTGCCAAGGTCTTAGTTTTTGCACATTATCTCATCTCTTACGAGACAATTTCAGCCGTATGATAAACGTTGAACGGTCAGAACAATTGGCTTTTTGAATATTGGGGTCAAGGTATCGAGTATTTTATTTTTTCTTTATTTTGTTGGTGTATCTTTTTGTTTTGACTGTCCTTGTCGATTCTCTGAAGATTATGTAACGTAAGGTCACAAGGTGTGAACAAAATGTCAGGAAGATTTAACGGTGACCTTGATTTGTACCTCCATAAGGGAGAGAATCCCGAATGGCACCAGAATGTTGTATCTTTTTGTTTCGTCTTCGATGCTTGGGCGGGGATTAATTCGTGCATTTTTTTACCTGTTTTTGTGTCCTTCAATATCGTCATCATCATCCTAGTTTACATTTAGAGGCCCTCATGTCGGCTTTCATTCAGTCCATTACGGAAAAAACACATTCTATAATTGTTTATTAAGGCTAGAATTCATTGTTTGCTAATGGTGATAAATCACTAAGATATCTTTAGGACTACAATGTGAAAATTGTCGATGGCATGCCGTGGGAAGAAAAATAAGGTTGTAACTTTATTTCTTGATTTTCCCACAAATGTTACTGGATTTTCCCACAAATGTCTTGATTTTCCCACTACAGGTAGTTGAAACCCGTAGATTTTATGATGCAGCTGCTGACGTGCATAACATGACTCCTGTTATCTCTCTCTCTCTCTCTCTCTCTCTCTCTCTCTCTCTCTCTCTCTCTCTCTCTCTCTCTCTCTCTCTCTATTTCTTTCTCTCTTTGCGAAGTTTGTATTTCGTTCTTCAAACAGACTTGGGCACGTGGTCCCAATATATGTATGTCCGAATCGGGCGTTTCAGTTGAAGCTTACGCTAGTTTGCTCCACTGCAAAGATTGTAAATGTTGCTCTTATCACAACTGTTGTTTATTAGGTAACGGGAAATATTAGTAATATCAGCGATAACAGAAATATGAAAGTGTTTGAAAATGCGTTTTTTAGTTTTGACCTTAATGGTACTTGGTGAAGGACTGGGAATATTTGATAAGAATCGTATCTGAAGAATTTTTATACAAGAGGTTGATTGATTGATTGATTATCAGTAAATTGATGTCGCAACGACTTTTGTGCGTTGTACAAAATTAATGTTTTCAACTGCTGTGTCATGGTACTCTTTGTTTAATGTA
Organism: Macrobrachium rosenbergii; assembly: GCF_040412425.1. Taxonomy (NCBI): domain Eukaryota; kingdom Metazoa; phylum Arthropoda; class Malacostraca; order Decapoda; family Palaemonidae; genus Macrobrachium; species Macrobrachium rosenbergii. The sequence continues at coordinate 29,242,025 of NC_089759.1, forward strand.
TTTCATTATTTAAGCTAGCCTGGTGTGATTTACGCGCACATTTTTAGTTTAATTACAAAAAGGACGTCTTGGAGCTTTTATCAATTTATATTTCGACCGATTGGTCGATCGTCAACCCATCCTTGTAAAAGTTTAGGGGCGGCATATATATATATATATATATATATATATATATATATATATATATATATATATATATATATATATATATATATATATATATATATATATACACACACACACACACACATATATATAAAGCGATGCCACTATCGAGGAAAATTTAACGCCACATCGGCTTTTCGTTTTTCCGTCGAGATATTGACATATAGGATGGATGGCAAGCGATCCCTGGCAAGCATAACTTTAGGGAAGGGTTAGGACGGGCACATCCATCACCCACAGCCTCTTGCGTTTCTTCCTCATTTCCGAGAAATGGTAGAGGGATGGAGGAAATGATGATGATGATGATGGCGGTAATGATAATGACAGTGGCAATGATGATGGTGGTGGTGGTGGTGATGACGATGTTCAGATGCCCGTTGTGTGAAGACCAGGAGGAGTAGGGTATGATCGACGGGGAAGGAAGGAAGGAACGACGGAAGGGGTCGGTAGGGAGGAGGCGAGTTGTTGGTGTTGGTTAGGGGGGTTTGTCGGGGGGCGGTGGGCATTTTGCGAGAGAGCCACTGTTGATTCATGGATGCAGACTTTCTCTTTAAGAACCCCCAGATTTTTCCCCCTTCGACCGTCTCTGCTTCCGGTCAACAAAGTGGTTGCCATGGAGTTAGGCGCGGCGGAGGAAGTGGGATGACTAAGGACGGCTATTGCAATCAGGTGTACTCTCTCTCTCTCTCTCTCTCTCTCTCTCTCTCTCTCTCTCTCTCTCTCTCTCTCTCTCTGAGTCATTTGTCGATACATGTTTATTTATGCTGTTAATTGGCCCAGGGCATACTTCGCCTCCCACCAGCATATCTCGTGTGGTAACTAATTGGAGTCGTTCTCACTCGTGCGTAGTCATGGAATAGTTAACTGGGTCTGTTTAGTCACCACTTGTGCCATTCATCCGACCGTCCCATGATTTTTGAATGTGACTCTGAATCTGGAAAAAAGGAAGAGATATTTTCCTTTGTCCTAGTTTTCTTTTTCGTTCCTTCACTGTGGACTGTACAACAACTCTCTCTTTATTGAACGCTTTCTTTTATGATCATTTGCAGGTGTTTTTTTTTGGGGGATCTTATTCGAAAAAGTAAAGGGAAAATAGTGAGTATGTAGTTTATCTCTCTCTCTCTCTCTCTCTCTCTCTCTCTCTCTCTCTCATGGCTCTGAGAATGAGAAATTGATGCAATATCTCTTCCTTTTACAGAAGAAACATATTAACCGCGAGAGGAGAGGTTATTTATCGATAAATGGAACTCCGAATTGGTATGTTGTCGAGTTAGATTTGGTGTTCAATTTTTTGTTCTGTTAAAGCTGATGTCTTCGGTCTCCAGATTCTTTAATTATCTTCTTTTCTCTCTTTTGATCCGGTGGTTTTATATGATGATTTCCGTAGGGGGAGGGAGGGGGGGCGGTGTTGTCAGTGCACCTCACGTGGTGCATAGGAGGCATTTCTTAGGTCTTTGCAGCGTCCCTTCGGCCCCTGGCTGCAACCTCTTTCATTCCTTTTACTGTACCTCTGTTCATATTCTCTTTTATCCATCTGACTCTTCACCCTCTCTAACAATTGCTGCATAGTGCAGCTGCGAGGTTTTCCTCCTGTTACACCTTTGAAACCTTCATCATGTCAATTTCCTATTCTGCGCTGAATGGCCTCATAGGCCCCAGCGCTTTTCCTTTGGCCAAAATTCTGTATTCTATTCTTTATTTGATGATGTCACTTCCCCCATACTTTTGACCCTAGGTGTTCCCCACCACATTCCCATATAAGGTCAACAAAGGATCAGTGGCTTTTTCAGGAAGCGAGTGGTAGTCATTTTCCTCCTACTGGGAATTGTAATTATTTCCTTGTTGAATAAGATTACGATATTTATTATGGATGACTGGGTTATTCTAGGAAGTATTTCCCACTTTTTGGAGGAAAGGGCCTGCAGTGAGGCATCACATGATCTAGCACAAGCGAAGCAGGAAAATTCCATACAGGCATTGCATGGGAACTCAGCTATGAATCACTCTTAAACGTCATCGGCTGGGGGGGGTGAATGTTATTCGCGAATTGTTTCACTAAAAGACATAACACGTAAAGTCCTTTCCCCATAAACACTAGTTGAAAAACGGGAGCTAAAGTGAGAGAGAGAGAGAGAGAGAGAGAGAGAGAGAGAGAGAGAGAGAGAGAGAGAGAGAGAGAGAGAGAGAGAGAAATAGCTGTGGGTGCTAACAAAGTGAATTACATAACCTGGAATCAAATTGAAATCTCTTAGAAGAAACCCACTTACTAAACACGAAGAATCTGGAAAGAAAAATGTCAGGTCCGGTGGAAAAGCCCGTGGTGAACGTCAGCAAGGGCATGTGGCCGGAAGCTGGTGTCGTTTGTTGTGGGCGTTCCTCGTTAGTAACACGCGCCTGACTAATACAGAAACGAGGTTGCATATGGGATCGTTTGAAGCACCTTCATACGAGAAAGGTTGAAAAATTGTAAATGGTATAGGAAAAGGCCTGGTTTGGTACTGATACTAATTTTATATAAGGGTACACTGATCATCCAAGCACTTGAAATATGGTATGGAACGTACACACTGCCAAGTAGAACCCTTGGAAGATGTACAGTAGGCTGAGGAACGAAAGTAATTTACCGGGCAGATTATCCCTGCTGTGAAAAATCCTATGATTGAGAATCTTTGAGAGATTTTACTTATCACATTCGAAATCCCGATCCCTTGTTATAAGTAAAAAAGTTGCTAACGGTTTTTAGATATTATTGATAATTAACGTCTTCCTAGTAGGCCGTTCCCATTACGTAACAGTCACTTGCTGCGACGTTGAGCGTGTTTCTCAAAATCGATGAATGAAGAGGCGCTACATACAGGCAAAGGGAACACCCAGGCATTGGAAATCGGGTCATTTACCTCATATCGTGCATTTGGCATGATATTCACTTCTTTTGCATTTTATAACCTGTTGGTCTTAACAAAAAAAAAATGTTTGTTTGTTGACTGAAAATAAGACCCTCGCTTGATTATTGGAAATTCTTTGTTGGCAGTAATTGTTATGTCAGCATAATGATCATAGACAATAATGAAGAGGGTGTCTGTAATGCCAGCATTTGATATAGACAATGGTAAAGGGGCTTTGATTTTCTGATAAACGGAGTGTTTTCCTATTGATGGGAATTATGTAAACAAGCACGTTGTGTATGAAGCAGATATTTTTTTGGTAGAAAATGCTGCAGCCGGTTTACCTCGATGTAAAGATTCGTCTGTCTTTTGAAATCTCTGTGGGAATCGTTGGGAATTATTGTAGTAGGCTTTTTAATGCTTCGTACTGAGTGGGTTATGACATCTTATAAAGACGTATTAAATTAAATTAAATAATCTTTGTGTATATGAGATATAACACTTAACAGGTTAAGGCCAAAGTTGCATTGATAAAGTCGGTCAGTCTATATATACTAGCTTTAATCGCCGTAAGAGTATTTGACGAGCAAATCAATTACGCAGGAACACATGACTTGCTTGATAACAAGCCTTTTAACAGGAGTGGCTCCGTTTTGTGTAAGTGCTCTCTTGCCTGCTTAAAGAACGTGTGACAAAAATTTCTACATCGGAAGTTAGAATATTCGATGAAATGAAGCTAACCCATTTTCATATTGTTTCAAAGCCAATCCCTTTACAGTTTTAAAGGTATTTGTCACTGGGGAAGTTAGACTTTTGGGTTTTAGGGGTCATCTCTAGACTTCCACTTATAGGTTGTACACTTTTAAATACCTAGTATATTTTTTTATATTTTGTGGTCCTTTGAAAATCATGCGCACACACACACACACACACATATGTATAAAATATATGCATATGTGAATATATATATATATATATATATATATATATATATATATATATATATATATATATATATATATATACACATATGCATGTATGTTTATATATTTGTGTGTGTACATATTTATAATATACTGTGTATGTGTGTGTATATATATATATATATATATATATATATATATATATATATATATATATATATATATATATATATATATATATATATATATATATATATATATATATATAAGTGAAAATGACTTATCAGATGCTTTTCTTTCGTTACGAAAATTCAGAGGAATAATTGTGAACGAGGTGAAAGAAGATACTGAATAATTCTTATCAATCGGACTGAAGTTATTAATCGCTTTTTATTGCGTTTTTTTCTCGATTTGCTATTAATGATTTATGTTAATAAGTATACCACTCATTTTTTTTTTTTTTGGCGCATTAATTTTGTTAACTTACACAAATTGTACCATGCCTTGGGGGTCCGCTCCGAGCGGCGAGCTTTCAAACTAAGCTAGAGTTGAACTCTTGAATGGGGTATAGAATTTCGCGTGAGAGGAAAAATGTCAAGATCATGCATTCGACAATGATTTCTCTCTCTCTCTCTCTCTCTCTCTCTCTCTCTCTCTCTCTCTCTCTCTCTCTCTCTCTCTCTCTCTCTCAGATCAGACACCCAGTGATCAACCACGCTGTCAACCGTCTTCAGATTATTTTTATGACATCAAGAAAATATTACTAAGAATTTAGTTCCCCCCCAAAATGAATGAATCATTTGCAAAGGATGTTGCGATACATATGATGTTAGGAGACGTATTTGCTCCATGAAAGGCAAGAGGCGAGTCCATGAGTAGGTGGAGTTATAGACCAGAATGCGATGCCCTGCCCTTCCTCTTTGGTGACGCAAGAGAGGGCGTCATGATTAAAAAAGGGATTGGGTACCTCGTTGTTGATTCATATCCACACGTCGTTAAGTGTATGAAGGAGATGCTTATACCATGTTGTCGTGATTGGCGGCAAAAGTCAAGGTTGTTGTTGTAATCTTGGAAATTAAAGGGAACTGGTTATAAGGATCCTTATCCAATTTTATTCTACGATGCTACGTAAAAAGTTAGGAAATTGAAGGGAACTGGTTATAAGGATCTCTATCCAGTTTTTTTCCACGATGTTATGTAAGAAATTAGGCTGGTGCAATTCTTAAACATCATGTCTTAGAAGTGTGAAAGATGTTAATTAAGGAGAGTGACATGATAGTTTCTTTGTATCGTTTAATGAATTCATTATACCTTGGGAATAACTTACACTCCAAGGTAATTATAATTGATAAGTGCTTCTCCGCCGACCAGGTGAAAGCAGGGTAGTCAATGTCATTGACTATCGTTGTTTCGAAACCAAATTCTGCTGTTCGAATTCTGGCCGGGGCAGGAGCACTCATCAAGTATAACTCCCTTTGGATGAAAGTTATTCCCCAAGTATAGTGAATTCGATTTGAAACTATATTTGAGGCTTAATATTTTTATTGCATACATATATAACACCCATTTATATATATATATATATATATATATATATATATATATATATATATATATATATATATATATATATATATATATATGTATATATATATATATATGTGTGTGTATGTATATGTGTGTGTGTGTGTGTGTGTGTATAAATGTATAAATGGGTGTTTTATATGTATGTTATGCTAGGAAATGAAAAAGGAGCATCAGTTGGCAACTTTTTGCATTGTTATTGTAAAATCTTTGCCCTTTAGATGATGTCCCTTTTTTTAATTTGTATAGAAAACATTTCTTAAGCATGTGGTCATGCATCAAATGTTTTCTGTTTATAATTTGATATGCACAGGAACATCTTTATACAATGGATTGTTCTGTACATTAGCAAGCGGGTGTTATTATTATAATTATTGCTGTGGTTGCCTCCTTTGCATTTGAAATTAATGTAGACTGTAATCTCTCTGACATACTCATTAATATTCAGCTTACGCAACTTAGGGGAAATTGCAGTCATTATCTCCGACTAGAAGGCGTTCGTTATGTTTTGGGTCGGGTACGTTCGTTTGTTTTTCTATCTGTAAGCAAGCCGGGATGCGCAAAAGGCTGCGCGGATTGGTGCGAAATTTTCGTTGAAGGTACGCCTGTGCCTCGCAACGAGCGATTAGATTTCAGGAGAGGTCCTTGGCGGAGGTTTGTGGTCTCCAAACGCTCTTGTTATGAATGTTGTTGTTGTTTTTCATTTCCTTCCTACAGCCCCCTTCCCCCCGTCCCCCCCAACCGCAATTAAGAATTGCTAAGCTCTTCTTTAAGATGGTTCGTAATCGGCTCGATACTGAGGCACCTGCGTTCAATCCCGAGCCCGCCAAGGCGTGGAACATTATGGGCACGTTTCCATAGAAATTATTTGAGCCCTTTCTTATGAGTGTTATGTTGATAATTGGTTCTTTGTGTTTTTGCTTATGACACGTTACCATGTTACCATGCCGTGAGTCTAGAATTCGCGGCTTCTTAGCATCCAGTGAAAGCAATTGTTGTTATGATGATTACTACTGCTATTATTGTCGTTATTGTAGGGAGTTTCATTATTATACTGCTGTTGGTTTGTTCGTATGTATGTCATAATAATCTCAGTGCAAAGGAGTTGACTGGTGAGAGATGGTTTAAGTGTGTGTAAAAGGACCCCTCTGTAAATTTGTCCAAGTCTCCCTTATAATAAAAGGGAAAATGGCACCCTCGGATCTCATTTACTATCCCGGAGATTAGTCAGAAATACAGGATGCTTTTAGTTGACTTGATCTGTGAAATGTGTGTCTTGTTGTTAGGCGACTGTTGCGGGTCGAAATTGTGGTGGAAAGTGTGTGAAGACAAGGGAGAAAAAATAACGAAAGTTTTATCAAATCATCACCGTTTATGTCATCATCTTATAATTAAAAACGTTAGGGCCTCAGTGAGCTAACCCTCACCCAAGGGGGGTGAAACCACCCATAAGATATTCCAGGAATGCCTTTAGAGCCTTTTAAAGTCTCAAGAGAGACGAGAGGTATCAGACGTTGAAGAGGGCTGTAATATCGTATGTATTTCCCTTAGACTTAAATTACGTCTTATCTATTGAGGTACCGATTTAGTTTGCTTCGTATTAACCGTCAGATAACTTTATTAAATCATTTGAAAAGATGAAAGGAAAAGTATTATGTTAAAAATATAGCTTGGACACAGGTAAATCCATATATAGTGTTGCAACGTATGGACAAGGACTTTACAGTTAAGTAAGCGATGACAGTACTTTCAGAAATTATTGTGAAGTTTTTTGTGTGCATTTGTGAAGGAAAATCCAAGTAATATCTGAATGAGCCCAACGTTACATAGGAACAAGGGCGTTTTTAGTGGAGACAGATTCGAACATAACACCAAGACGCATCGAGATTTTACCAAGCCTCAGAAATAAAGTTCATTTTGAAGACCTAACTTAGGTGGCTATTATTGACAATCTTGGGAAACGATTATCGTCTTGGATAATGAGAACATATCCTAACATCAACATCAGTTCCATGTAGACAATATAAGCCCATACCATTGGATGGAAATACCAATATGGTATTTCCATCCTGCAAACTACAGGCAAATAGAACCACTTGAGAAAATGCTACCAAATTTTATGAATAATGTGAAAGTGGATGATCTGCCACGTTATGCCATACTTGATAGCATGAGACTTATTTAGCACCCAACATATTTCTGTGATATTTTGTATCATTTAAAATCGAAGACTGTAGAGTTCTTAATGTAGTGTCACATCATTTCAAAGACGACTTTGTCATGGAATGTTACCATATTCCAAGGACTGGCGTTAGAAGTTTTCAGACCCCAACCCACATTACATCCTCCTCTAGCTGAAATTACTCGTTCGCTATCACTCTACTGTGCTTACAACTTGAATTGACCTCACTGTGTGGCTATTAATCCTGTAAAATCAACCAGTTAACATAATTCAAAACTAAGTCGAGCAAGTTCGGATATTCTTCCAAAAGAACTTTTTTCCATTTATAAAACTTTATTTTATATAACTTGTTGCATCACCTGAATAAAAGAGGCCAGACGTTTTTTTTTTTTTTTTTTTTTTTTTTTTTTTTTTTTTTTTTTTTTTTGAAGAGATAGGATCTCGTTGAAAGGATGCGAGCAAGGTCTTCGTTCATACATTAATTCATCATCCCCTCTGATTGGAATAGTCATCAATTACACGTATAGTACAAGACTTGGAATCCTATCTCACACGAGAGTTATTCCTGGTGTTTTGATAAAATCGCAGGAAATGCCAGGTTCATCTTTTATGCCACATTCTTGACGTCACGGAAGCTTTGATGCTTAGTTTTTCGTCGTTCACATTGTGGACTATAAGATTTAACTTAAAGTCCTCCACCGAACGCCAATTATTAGTGGTTTTTTAACCAAGATGTTTAATTTCCTTTCAAGGATAGTTCCAGGTTTTTTTTTTTCATTACTAAAAGTATTTAAATGGATTGGTCTGTTGTATGTCTTTTTAGTTTGACTTTATAAGTTGTCCGTACATGGAAATACACGTCAGTGGTGGTTAGAAATTAATAAGTTATTGAATTCAAGTCGATAGCAAATATTCATCGTCAACGGTTTCTTTTTTATAAACCAAATTTTTGGGACTAACCGTTAGGATTAGTGTTAAACAGAGCGAAAGAGCCTCTTATTGTGGCACACCAGAGAGAGAAAAATCAGAAAAAGCGATTGAGACTTTGGTCTATTTACGGCCACCTAGAATTACGCATCAAAGGTCAGATGGCTGACAATACCTCCACCCGTCGATTATTATTGTCGTTAGCAATATGCCAGGGCTCGAATGGAATAGTTTGAATATAACGTTTGAATGGCTTCGAGCGTAAAAGAAATCTCTCTTTGATGGGGGAAATGGGGATGCTCTCATTTAATTTCAGGGGAAAAATGCGAGGGAGGGCTTGGGGTCGCATACGCCACATGAAGATAGTTGTAGTAGTACTTCGCATTGTGGGCTGTAGCAGTCCCCTTCCTCCCTCCCGACCTTCCCTTGGGAATGCACAGGTGCCTCGTCTCCGGCATTCATTGGACGGAGGAGACATTTTAATTGGCCGTTCATTGTATCGACTAGTGATACATCCCGATGACGGGTCTGATGACGTCACTACTTGTTAGTAGGTGGGTGGACGACCTCATCAGTTTGGAACCGTCGAATGACGTCATTGTTCGCCTTTTTTCATCAGTGACGTGCCTCTGTGTGTGTGTGTGTTTGATGCCCTTGCTCGAAGAGAAGATTCTCTCTCTCTCTCTCTCTCTCTCTCTCTCTCTCTCTCTCTCTGTGTGTGTGGATGCAAATGATAGCCCTCCCGGTTTACGACAGAAGAGACCCTTGATCGAGGCCGGGACGAGGACGGAGCGATAAAAGCTCATTTCCTTGAAACCCAGTTTGTATCTTCTGACCTGAGCTCGGAGCGCTGCGCCGGGTAGGTGAACTGTTTGAGGTCGCTGCTGGTGTGAAGAGAGATGAGATGAGAGAAAACCGACACCCGTGAGTGATTAAAACACCGTTAAAATGGTTTGCCTGGACAGAATTAGATGATAGATGGCCTGTATATAACAAGAACCACCCAGCGCAGTCCAGTTTTGGGAGCCGTTGAGAGAGTTGAATTAGGTAAAAAAAAAAAAAAAATTGTCTTCACGGTGAATAATGCTTTGATTGGGCGTGGGCGGTTGTGTGCTTTCTCGACGTCGGGCGTCATCTGTGGAACGTTTTCCCCTTAGATTTTGCTGGGATTTGACGTTTCCCAAGCTTTTAGGACTCTCAGACGTATTTCTGATAAACAGAGGATAGTGACCCTTCGCCACACTCTCATATTAGGAGAGAAATTCTAAGAATGACATTAGAAACTTCGTATGATGACGAGTTTAATTTGAAGATTCTTGAACCTTTAAATATTGAAAATTTAGGCTGGATTTCGACAGGTGAAAACATTGCAGAACACATAATTCAGCTCACTCCATTTCTGATAATTAAGTAACTTAGGGTCCCCGGTCCCTAAAAAACGTTTTGCCTCCCCGTTTTAGGGGTGACGACCCACCAGTAAAGGAATTGTATGTGCATGTGAAGAATCGGTTATTACCGAGCGTTGGGCTGTTTATCATATGGTATTTTATTTAATTTTCATAATGTGTCCTATGTACGGTAAATGTCCTACTCCTACTCTACTTGACTTAGTAATGTATTCTGTATTCTGAATTTTTGCTACAGAAATGTATATGAATAGTTTATGAAGTATCTTCTAAGTTTTGGATAGATTCATTGCGAACTTTATTTCGACGAAAAGATTTTATATGAAACTCTGTTTAATTTCCCGATATTGTAGTTCTCAGTTTTACTAGGCTCTGCAACGACGGACACTAGAGATTTTGCGGTCTCTTTTAATAGAAAATGAAAGGTAACTGGCTAAGTTTTAGGCCTTGCCAAGAATAGGCCATTGTTGGCGCCGGATCTCTCAGATAAAGTTTCGAGAAATCGGATGTTAAATGGTTGCATGCCTTTTCGGTTAAAACTCAGATATAAGTATATTATGTGTATGTATCTATGTATGCTTTTTTCTTTGAACATTAAGACTTTTTCCGTAACATGATGTTGCTCCCGAGAAAAGCTGCGACATCGACCAATGCTACTTTCACACATTCAGCTGTTGAAATGTGGATTAACCCATTGTCATTATATATATATAATATATATATATTATATATATATATATGTATATATATATATATATATATATATATATATATATATATAGAGAGAGAGAGAGAGAGAGAGAGAGAGAGAGAGAGAGAGAGAGAGAGAGAGAGAAGGATATTGCAGAGGATAGTTATGTGATTATAAATGATGTGTGTTTACAAAGAACTCAGAAAAAGATCATTGGCTCAGGTTGCTCCAAACCTTTGGGTTAACAGGTTACTTGATTGATGACGGTCAGCTATCACAAGAAACCCTAGACGGCTGCCCAATAAAAATGTCCTTTTCACAGGATCCATTATATCTAGCAATAATAAAATATGGGGCTCAAGCAGACTCCGTATGTATTCCTCTTCTACAGACTTCAGTATGTAGTGTCCATTCCCATTTTCTGGCTGTCGCGACCCGGTCAAAATAAGGAGCTACCTTAATGCACCATAGTTCACCAGCCCTCTAGGGGTATAGTTGCGTCAGTACACCTCACGGGGTCCACTCTGGGCATTACTAAAGCCCCTAGCTGCGACACCTGTCCTCTTAAACAGCTGGGGCTACCTTTATTTTCGCCTCTACTTCACTTCTAAACTACTGCATCAGATTTAATGTGGGACTTACCCGGCTTTGCGTAGAGTAATGCGAGTGTACATGATTCCACGGTTCTGTCAAGACCCAGGATGGTTTCGATTTTTGCCAGTTGGAATAAGGAAATGATTGTAATTACGTCAGATATGTTTTGTTGCCAGGTAATAATAATAATAATAATAATAATAATAATAATAATAATAATAATAATAATAATAATAACAGTAGTATTATTGAGAAGGAAAATTTGTCATGTTCGTAACTGTCCCATTATACTGCTGATCATCACCTTAATAAAAATATTAGCTTTTATTACAGTCAGCTGAACGAAATCACCAAAGTCTTAGAATTTTGGGTGATAGAAATTTACGGCGATATATCGATCTAGAGTGTCTCTTGGACCAATGGATGATATACTTTGGCATATGATGTGGTATTCTGTATGACTATGAAATTCTTTGTTTATTACTACAGTCAACGAAGTTCACCTCCAAATTTTTCATACTTTGCTAGGGTCTGGTATGGATAATAAAAGTTTAAATTTGGCAGGAAAACCCAAGATTCTCCGAAATACAAAGCCAAAGATTAGTACCTGCGCACCGAACTTTTTCTTCATACGGGTAATTTTTGCACTTTTGCAGCGTACGTGTTTGTTATATGTCTACCGTATTTCATATTTGGAGGAAATTTTTTTATATAGTTTCAGCGTATCTTTCGTATACTTTTTAGACTATTATTATGTTTACGTGGTACATAGTTTTGTTTTATATAGTGTATATATATATATATATATATATATATATATATATATATATATATATATATATATATATATATATATATATACAGTATATTTTCGCTGTATTCAGGCGTACGAGTGACACGTACATGTTTATATATATATATATATATATATATATATATATATATATATATATATATATATATATATATATATATATATATATATATATATATATATATATATATATATATATATATATATATATATATATATTAAACAAAACAGTACGTGATCTCACAAAAAAATCCTTCGCAAAAATAGGTTTATTATGTTTATTACTTACCTGCGGGGGAAGACTGACTCGTTCGCCCATTATCACCCAAGGATGTATTTTGATGCAGGAACCCAGACGGTTTTCTCTCCTCTTTTTGTGCATTAGGGCTGTTCTTGCTTGCTTTACTTTCACTTTTGCCCTGCGTTGAATCCTCCTAAATGTCAGACAAACCATGCTGTTGAGTAGCAGTCGCTTTTTTGTGTCCATTTTAGGTATAGCCCGGCGCCGCCGATGTAGTGAGGGACTTCCAGATGACTAATATCGCTAGGAATTTTCCGACATTGGATGCAGATCAAATTTTGAGTTTCCATTTCCTTTCTACTTGTATTTTGCTGATGTTTTTTTTTTCACACTGAGTTCTTTTGTCGTCTGAGTACCTTCCATCCATTGCTTGAATAATGTGTATCTTTATTTTTCTGGAGAAATATTTTATTATATAACATTTGTTTTCTAGGGTAGCATGGATTCATCCTAAATTACACCAGAAACTTTGAATGACTCATACCCTGATGTTTTGTATTTACTTGTTTTTACAATTCATTATTTACCGTTGTTGCCTAGGGAAAGGTAAATATATGAAGGATTTCTTAAACAATCCTGTTAATCATTTCCCTGCTTCTGTTTACGACAAGTCCATGTCGAGCAGGGATAGAATACTTGTTTCACCTTCCGCACTGAACGGAGCTGCCTGGCGCTCTCATTTGACACCATGCTCAATACTTCAATTCACCTTATAGCTATGTCTTTCTCCAACCTTCTTAAGAGTATGTTATTTTACTCTTACTTGAATTATTATTTTTCCAGTTGTAAGTCAAAGTTAGAACGTATTGTTTACATCGAGCGTGCGGTACAACAACTGTAGAATTGGCAAGGAAGCATCTAGTGATGTTCGGTGCCCCTGGCAGGCTGGCTGGCCAGCACCGTATCAAATCATCCCCGGGACTGGCCGAACAAAGTATTGCCTCCTTCCACATGTGCGGCTTGGAAGACTTGTCGGAGAGGGCCACTTTGTGAAACGGTGTTTTTTATTTGTCCCCTTATTTCGGTAGAAAAATAACTTCTGTTATCGATGAACATGCACAGGTGAATGGCAGTTTTTGAAAGTGGTCATCCTGTAGTGTTATATATTTTGAACGAGTGGCATTAGAGTAGCATATTGATCAATCTGTGTTCATGAGACCTTCAACACGCTGTATCTCCAAATATTATTTTATCAGCGTTTTATCTCTGTAATTAAAGATAGTTGGGTATTTCACCCTTATCAGGGTAAAAGCGGTTTGAGACGACATTTTGAATCTTCAAACGAAACTCGCCATAATGTTGGTCTTCAAAATGGACACGACGAACTTGTTCAAGCACGGACAAAAGCACGAACTGCGTATCACGCTGCCCCGCGACAAGCACAAGCAGAAAAGCAACAGTAGCAACAACAGCATCAGCGGCAGCAGTACCAAGAGTAGTTTCGGGCAGAACAAATCGTCGTCGACGTCTAACGGCTCGGCTAATCACAGTTCCTCTTCGGGCATTATCAGACGGAGCAGTTTCGGCGGACTCCCCCTCGGGTCCGTTCGTCGACATCACCACCACCACCAGTATCGACCAGAATCGACGACTTCGGAAAGCAGACAGCACAACAGCAATAGTAGTAGTAGTAGTAGTAGTCATAATAATAGCAGCAGTAAGGCTGGGCACGTGAGTGCGGACTCGAAGGAAGTGAGATTTGCCAAAGATTTCGTCTGTGAGCCCATAAAAGAAGTGAGGTTTGCCTTGGATGGTGACGTGCGTCGTCCCTCGCGAAACGAAGGTACCAGTACTATCAGGGAATGCGAAAATAGCCATGACAGCGAAGGAAATAACAGTACAACTAGCAGTAGATCGAGCAGTGGACGAAGTGCAAGCAGCGCGTGTGCGAGCCACCATGGCCGGAAAAAGCGTAGGGATCCCACGAAAAGCAGCATCAGGAAACGACAGCTCCAAGAACAGCAACAGCAGTCACAGGTAAGGGTACGATAATAGAACCTGCCAGGTGTTAATTGCGCTAATGTGTGGCATTGCCACTATTTATGTCCTCAGAAGAAATGCTTTTGCTCCCACTCAGACTGACAAAGACGTTGACGTTGTAGATGCTTTCGGTTCGCAAGAACCGTAACGCGTTTTTGGCACAGTTTCATTTTACGCACGAGGAATACCCTGTGACGTGCCAACTACTCATCAGTAACTGTCCAAGCAAGTGTACCCAGAACCCCAGGCCTCCACTCTCTTTTGTTATGCTAGAAACCCCTTTTGATGAAAGCTTAAGGAAAGGTAGTTGCACTCTACAAACAATAACACCATCTTTAGCAGTTACCAGCTTGAAGAGGACGTGGGCGATGACGATGAGGGGCGTGGAGCTGTGTGTGTGTGTGTGTGTGAGTGAGTGAGTGTTCCCGTGGGTGTTGGTCGGTAGGGAGGGATGCCTGGGAATCTTGGTGGAGGCGGAGGGCGTTGCCGTGTTCCTGCTCCTCCAATCTCTCCGTCGACGTATTTTGTTCGTCAGCGAAGGGAATATCTTGGTGAATGTTTGAGGAGGGATGTGTTCGTTTTGCCGTTATGTTCGTTTCATCACAGCTGTTGGTAGAGGGAATTTAGATTTTACGTAACCAGATATCATCGATTTTTGAGGGTGTTGAAGTATAGTAATCCAGGTATACAAATCCTTCAGTTTTGCAGGTTTACCATTCTTTCGTAGCATTGCAAATGTTCGCGTGCCTGGCTTCTGATAACCGCAGCGATTATGTTTATTTCTTTTGTTGCCCTTGATTGTTGTTCTTTTTTTTATGCCTGTGCCCTAGATTTAACGTCATTCAGTTATGTTTTTTTATTGCATCCATATCAGCACCCTCTTCTTCCCAAGGTTAATGCGTTCATCACAACTTCCACGATGCTTCATTATTGTTGGACCCACTCCCTCAGGGAATTATGTCAAAAACAGCTAGAGCACGAGAGAACAATCCATTGAAGGAAACTAGAACTAGTCATTCAAAGCAAGAACGGCAAAAAAAAAATGACATTAAGGAAACTGGAGAAAAACCAGTTACTAAAAAAATCACCATCTATAATTTTCAAATAAAAGGTACCTAATGATGTTATGCTGATAGGAGTGCTTCCAGAAATAAACTAGGATGATAATACACTTGTATATATACGTACTGTTTGTTTGATAATAACATATACGTATTTGTTATTTTCGAACATAGAGCAGTTGTGCAGTAGTTGTTGTTGGTGGTGGTGGTGGTGGTGGCTGGACATAGATTTGTGGAGCCCAGATTTGGATCATTGATGTAGGCGTATGCGAATGAGTGGTCCTTTTGGGCTTGAAAGGAATGTTTTGAATGTTTTTTCCTTTGGTGTTTGCTTTTTAGGACTTTTTTTTTTTTTTGGTACGGCAGCAGGTGATTTCGAGGGAACTGACGTAGGTCGTCTTTCCAGTTTTTGTTATTTTGGAATACTAGCCAGAAAACATCGCATTTTGTTTTTAATTAGACATTGATTTTAGTTTTTACCTGTCATTGCTTTTGTCATAGGCTGTATAGATGAGTTAATAATTTAAGACTTATTGTTTTGTAATATTTGCAGTAAGAAATTATATCTTATATTTTCTTTGATATAGTTCACTTACAATGTTAGATTGCACGTCATCGCCTACTCATCCTGTGAGGAAGGTGACTGTATTTTTTTTTTTATTATTCAAGGAAAATTATCTTTTGTACTTTTCTACAGTGTTATGAATTGCTGACAATTTACGAAAATAGGAAAGGGAAATTAACATGGTTGATCGATCTGGGGTAGAGTTGCCGTCTTGATAGCGCTAGTCCTTACCCCAAATAAGGTACGAAGGCTATTTGTAAACAAATACTAAAATGGATAACGATTTTTTAGTTTCTGTTGCTGAAGTACCAGTTGGATCTCATTTCTCTCTCTCTCTCTCTCTCTCTCTCTCTCTCTCTCTCTCTCTCTCTCTCTCTCTCTCTCTCTCTCAGAGATTTAAAACTCTCTTATCAGTGAAATAGCTTGCATTTTAAGTTTTATGCCTTGCTATATTACATTGCCATTAAGAAAAAAAATCATGTTTGTCATGGCTTAATGACAATGACATAATACCACATATGAACACGATTTATGATTTTTATACCAATATCCATGCCTGTAGTAGCAGTCCGTCTTCGAAGACTATGTCCATGTGTACAAGTGGCCTCGGCGTCTTCCATGGGCCTCCTGTTTGCAATCGTCGTGAAGAATTTCTTTGTTAAATCGAGGACGGGTTGGCACAGGGCGCAGATTACAGCGCAGGGATGCCGTTAAGGTGACCTGGAATTGACTCGAAGAATGTCCTCCTTGTACGGTTCGTTTCAAAAGCAAAAGACGATGTTTAGAGTAACAGCTGGTGCCGGAGATCATGGCACGCTAAAGGTGATGCTCCTGTTGCTGTTACTCCCCGCTTTACTCCATCTCGCGTTGAGAGAGAGAGAGAGAGTTTTACAACTCAAATGCAGCATCATTGTGTCTGAGGATAGAGATATAAAGATACAGAGGATACAGCTTTATTATTGTGAGAATAAAGAAAGATGCAACAAAATTCAAATGTTACATCACTGTTGTGTGGGGAGAGAGAGGGAAGGTGGGGGGGAAGGGATCTTTATATGAGGAATTAGAATATGCTACGACCTTCCCAACGATTTTTTTTTTTTTTTTTTTGTAAGCTGTTTCCCAAGGGGAGACTGCGTAGTTAGAACGCGGTTTCGTGGCTTCACTTTTTTTTAAAGCAAATTGTAGTAGAGACTCTTGGTGTTTGTATATTAGTTTGAAAGTAAAGGTGATCCATACTTTTGATAAAATTAATTTTTGGTTTCGTATCGTTGTACCATTTTATTTCACAATATTTTTCATCCTTTTGTCTCCACTTTGTGTTTTCCAAACTAATGACGTAGAGTAATTTATTCCAGACATATGTATGCATTTTACACATATATACACATATATATATATATATATATATATATATATATATATATATATATATATATATATATATATATATATATATATATATTTGTATAATGGTTCTCCATTTGATTGAAAGGAAAGAAAACAGGAGCGCGTTAAAAATCTTACGGTTTTTCAATCCCTGTTAGTTAATAAAATAACGTTTGTAAGCACCGACAGAGAGAAGCTCTTCAAGATTTAACACTTAAGGTTCTCGAATCTTTGAGGATGAAATTTCTAACCCTTTTCCACCCACCCTTATTGAGACCCACCAAACAATTTCGTGTTTAGTAGTGAGCCACCACAATCGACTAACTTCCCGGTACCACATGGACTACAGAGGTACGCGAAGACACAACACAGTTGCGAGGAACGTCCCTTGAGAGCTTTGGCTTCATCGAGAACCAAGCCGTGGACTTTTCAGTAGTTGGGTAAACCGCCTAACCACTGGACCACACTCACAAAATTACAGAGACACATACATATTATATTTGAATGTACGCTGTGTGTTTGAATGTAATATATTTGAATGTACGGTGTGTGTTTGCATGTACGCGTGTGTGTGAGAGAGAGAAATTGTTACATTCTAAATAATCGACTTATGTAGAATGAGCACAAATGTGATATTACCTGGATTAGACATTGCAAAATTATCCATATGAGATTCTCTTGTTTTTATTCCTTTGTCCCCTCTTCAAGCAAATCGCCTCATCTCTTATAGAGGCCAACGAACTCGATGCAGAAAATAACACGTGGGAAGATTGTGTAGGAGGAACCATTACAAGGCAAATGCAAATGCATTGTGTATATATTATATATACAAATTATATATATATTATATATATATATACATATATATTATATATATATATATACATATATTATATATATACATATAAACCAAGAGCATCTATATGATTATGTATGTGATATTCAGAGTTTTCATATCATGAACTCCACGTTTAACTCCTTTACACTCTTAAAAAGTAAATGCACAGCAACCTAATGCACTTGGAATAAGTGTGATGCAGTTTCAAAAGTACATAAACATCACCTTGATTTTTAACGGAACAGGTACAAAATATGTGGATCCTCACACCTTTGGAGCCCTTCTCCGTAGTGGGTATGGCTCCAGAAGATGTTTAACATGCCAGGTCTTGGTAATGAGGTTGAGGTTGCTAATTTAACCTTCGCTTCCACCCACCACAGCCTGCAAACTACCAGGTACCTGTCATTGCATAAGTCAGCACGGACATAATGGATATTTTCGATAAGCTCTGGACACTGCCTTCACTCCAGTGATCGATCTCTTGACACTTTGAGGGTACCGAGGCTAAAATCATTTGACCAGTGGGAATGCAGTTTTTCTATGAAGTGTTGAGGTTTTCAGTATCGTACCCTGACAGCTAACTGATCCAAACTTATTCTGATATCTTGATTCGATTTATATTATAGAAATTGGAAATCGTTGTCATTATTATTAGAAAGGCAAAATGTGAGGTAGCAATGACGAACATCGTCAGTTACAAAGAATGCATTCATCGGCATACACGTCTGTTGTTGATGTATGATTTATAAAGGTTCCATCACTGGCTGCCGTAGACCAAAGCAGTTAATTCAGGTAATGCACTGCATCTGCGTCGTTTTGCGACATACCATAATGCATAGGTTACCTTTTACCCGAATTTCCTTGAGTATTATCCGCAAAATGTGACGTTGCAACACCATTAGTTATTACTGGTAGTGTATTATTTGGCACTGGATGAATGTGAAGTTGTGTGTTTGCCTGTTTGCTAGCAAGGTTACGTAGAAAGCCGTGTGGATTTTAATGAAAAGGGCCAAAATTGATCCTTATGTGAACGGCAACAAGTGATTAGAGTTGGGAAGAGATCCGCATTTGATAAAAGAACCAACCTCTTGGGAATGGAAAATCAACCTCCTTGGATAGATCATTCAGTTGGGGCGGCGGGTTTTTATCTAAAAAAAAAAATACCATGTATAATATTGCAAGCTTATGGATGTGCATAGTTTCTTTGAGTATAAAAAAGGACAAAATTTTTTTCGTTTATTTGTAATACTTCTTGATTTTGGGGGCATTCGAATAGGTAATGCTATCCTGAAATAATATCAAAATATCAGTGCTCTCTCTCTCTCTCTCTCTCTCTCTCTCTCTCTCTCTCTCTCTCTCTCTCTCTCTCTCTCTTCATTTTAGGCAACTTAAATGATCTTTTGTGATTCTCTTTTTTTCATTCTTGATAATATTAGTGAACGCTAAACATCTTAGTCCTGTTACGGTAAATGTTCTCTCTCTCTCTCTCTCTCTCTCTCTCTCTCTCTCTCTCTCTCTCTCTCTCTCTCTCTCTCCCCCGTTTCCTTTATAAGTGATCTTGTGGTATGAAAAGATGCTGCTCAAGCCTTAGGTTTGGCCCTCTTGGCGTAAGTGGGATTGAAGAGGGGTCTATTTTTAAGCGTTTGTTTCTGGCTGTCAAGTGTTTATTTACCCAGATCTCTCTCTCTCTCTCTCTCTCTCTCTCTCTCTCTCTCTCTCTCTCTCTCTCTCTCTCTCTCTCTCTCTCTCTTATGTGTTTGCTAGATGCTGTGAAGTAGGTGGATAGATTGGAAGAATGCCTTCAAATCAGCGACGGCAGATAAATTTATAAAGTCGAAGAAATTATTCTGATGACGGCGTCATTGCAGTTAGATTAAGTTTTCTCATATTATACTTCAGTTGCATGGCTAGTATACTTTGTCTCTTCAAAATTTCATGTAATATTCAAATCATTTTGGAATGGCGTCATTCGTTTCATGTATCAAGACCAGAATGTTGATCTGTGATTTCTTGCGTAAGATTTTTTTTTACAGTTATCGTGGAATTTACTCCCCCCCCCTCCAGATTGTCGGGGTCACACGAAAAAATATATACTGTACATATATGTAAATACACCTTGTGTGTTATAGATGTTTACTTAGTAATGCACAACATTTATCTTGCCTTCAGATCTTTTATATCATTACATGAATAGAATGTGTATTTTTGCTTATAGTATATGTTTACATACTTCTCCATTGGGAGTACGTATTTAAAATGCTTATCCATTCATGATGGAGGTTTTATCTCCCTGGGCTCATTTTTGGGTAAGAATGGAGTATTCGTGAGTTTCGCCCAAAATGAGAAGGAAATTGGGCATGCATGTTTATTGCTTGAATAAACACAGGGACGGTGTTTATGGTGTGTGCGGTTGATTTACATCAACCACATCTGAAGTCGAGTTTATGGGCGTTTCTCTAAGGTCTGCTTAAGGTATTGTTGGCGGCTGATTACGCTCCGTCATCTCCCTCTGGCCCTGACTGGAGTGGCACGGTTTATATAATAGGGTTTGTGGGAGGCAGACGCTGGAGAGAGAGAGAGAGAGAGAGAGAGAGAGAGAGAGAGAGAGAGAGAGAGAGAGAGAGAGAGAGAGGCGTGGGTAGTGCTGAGAGGGAAAGGAGGAATGGTTTTAGGAAAATATTTCACCTAGTAGGTATCTGCATCCAGCAGCACCCCATTGTGGTCTGTTGGGTAGCTGGCGAGACCGCGTCGTCGTCTCGTGGACGCGGAATAATTTACTTGTCAGGTTGTCCTTGTTTGTCATGAAGAACCTTTCGTTGTGACAAACATCATCTTTTGTGCATGCAAGTAGGCAACCGGTATGGACTAGTGAATCATCACTGTGCATGAAAGGTAATAATTTGCCGCAAAAAAGGACATCTGCTGTTCCTTGCTTACAAAAGTGTCCTCAGAGGACTGGAAGTTTTAATTGGCAGGAGTTGCAAGACTGGTAACACCATTGGATTGTTTATCAATTGCTTTTGATTTATACTTATTTGATCCGTAGGCATTGATGGAGAAACAAATGCCTTAACCATCAATGGATGGTTTCTAGATATATTTGTTAATAGGGTGATTGCTACTGCCCCATGATTTCATTTTTTTTTTTATAAAATTAATAGGTAAGGAGAACTCCCATTTGTTCTTAGGGTATTAAATTTAACATGTTTATAAGACAGCGAGCGTGATTGTGCATTGTATAATAACAGTAAAATAAATCACCTGTTTTCGGTTTATTAAGTATAGTTTTGTACTCCCGTCCCCCCCGGCCCCGTCCGCCTGTTGTTCTAATTCTTCTTGTAGAGTCCATACAGCGTAAGTGTAAAGGTTATTGATAGTACGTCTGTGAGTCATGTTGATAAAAGAGCAGTCACGGCACATGGTCCTTTGATGTCCTCAGATACCATTGGCAACGTCGAGCCTTATTGATAAAGTTTTTTGTATAGTGTGCCGTATCCGTGACTTGAATCGTTTATGAGACTTCAAGGTCAGTAGTCCTGGACTGGGTTTATTTCCGCTGAGATTGATGTCTGGCGTAAAGGCAGTGGCTTATTTCCATAAACTCTGGACGTAGCGAAATGTTGCTTCTTACTGTAACTCAAGCCTAGATCTTGACTCACGCGTTGCTGGAAAAGGATAAGGCCTATGTTGTTTACGTAGTGGGGTAGGCGTCTGTAGATTTTAAAAACGCATGTATATTTTTATCACAGCGTTCGATTTTGTTAACTGTTTCAGCCTTTTTCATATCGTAACTCAAGCGTTGCTGGAAAAGGATTAGGCCTGTGTTATTTACACGGGGTTTTGGGAGCGGGTGTTGTGTAGTCTCTTATAGATTCTAAAAAGTTAAGTATAGTTTATTTACCAGACCACTGGCTGATTTTGGGAAGGATTAGACTTATTTTACGTGGCTAAGAACCAATTGGTAGCAATGGGTCTCTGGAATCCGAGCCACATTATAGCGAGAAATTAATTTCATCTAACTATTGAACTCCTGCCCAAGTGACAGTCCGAAGCTCAACCGACTCAGCCAAAGAAGGGCTATAGACTTTGAAGGCGCAGTTATATTTTTATCACAGCATTCGATTGTTAACCATTTCTGCCTTACTTTAGGGAGAATGCGATATGATGTCTTTAAATGTTAGGACGTCAAAGGAATCGTCCCCAACAATTCGCAGATCTGATGAGTTTCTGTCAGGATTACTCTCGTCCAAAGAACATATCTGTTTATTTTGTTATTTCTATTACTTTTTTTATTTTTAGTAGTCTCAGTTTTGTCGATGAAACACCCAAAATAGTCGCTCCAGACAGGATGAAATGATTCTGCCTACCAAAAACAAAACAACTTGAAGAAGGGTCTTGGACTTTAAATGACTTCAGTGTGCAGAGGCCGTAAGCTTGAGAGGATTGGGGCTTCCCTTGAGAAGGGAGACCTAATTAGACACTGGTACCACGAGAAGACTTGTGTAACCAGGGAAACCTGGATGATGACAGCACAGGGGAAGTTACCAGTGCTCTAACCCCGAAGTAAGTTGGGAAAGGGATGGTTTGGGTATATTTCTTTTAAAAGTCCTATACACTGCTGTTTACGTGGGCGGTGAATTAAATACCTAATTGGTAGCCGACTGCTGTGGGTCGCTGCTGTGGCTGGAGAAAGCAAGAAGCTAACGAGAGAGGTCAGTGCTCAATACATCAAGATATATGCTATCATACAATTAAAAACTGGAGTGTTCCGATAAGGCGAGGTCTCTCTCTCTCTCTCTCTCTCTCTCTCTCTCTCTCTCTCTCTCTCTCTCTCTCTCTCTCTCTCTCTCTTTTCCTTGTTGTAGGCGGTTGAGTTATCGCAGTAGCTAGATTAAGAAATGGAATTTTGATTAGCCAATGATGACCTTGTGATTCCTAGAAGACACTTCTCTTTATTTTTTTTTTTTACAAGATATTGATCAATTGTGAAAACCCGGCCTTAGGTATCGTTTTAACCGCCTATATATACGACTTGTCCGGGTAAGAGTGTTTTATTTGGTTTAGAGAAAGCGCTGTGGGGTGAGAATTACCTCATAGAGGCCCTCCCGCTTTGGGTATAATTGTATACATTTTGAAAGTGTACAGTAGATACTCAAGAGTCATCTGCCTCCCTTCCCTTCACCTACGACCCACAACAATTGACTAACATTGGGGTATTGATTCACTACTTAATTCAACAGAAACACACAGGATTTTGAAGGGAACCCGCCGATGCCATTCATGCCCTCTGTCCTGCGTCCGGAATCGAACGCATTTTCTCAGCGATGAGCCGTTTGTTACATTACGCAGTTTGGGACGCTTTGTAATTTTCTGTAAAAGAAAACTATCGAGATGGCTATTTGTCTGTCCGTCCGCACTTTTTTCTGTCCGCCCTCAGATCTTAAAAACTACTGAGGCTAGAGGGCTGCAAATTGGTATGTTGATCATCCACCCTCCAATCATCAAACATACCAAATTGCAGCACTCTAGCCTTAGTGTTTTTTTAATTCTATTTAAGGTTAAAGTTAGCCATAATCGTGCTTCTGGCAACGCTATAGGACATGCCACCACCGGGCCGTGGCTGAAAGCTTCATGGGCCGCGGCTCATACTGAAAACTTGATTGCCTTTGGCGCATGTTTTAATAGTTTTTTATCATCGTCAAGCATCCAATATTGAAAGTTAAGCATCTGAATTATTTATTACATTATATGAATATACACAATTTTGTTTCCCTGGTACATTTTCTCCTATTCTCCACAGTCTAAATTTGATGACGAAACTCACCGCTATCAATTAAGGTACGACGTAGCTGCTTTATTGGGGGAGTATTTCCTTTCATGTTGCTGCCACGTGTAAAGGGGATGATCCCTCTTATCCAGATTGTTCTCGCTTTATTTAATACTCGTGGCTTTTAGGATAACGCAGACGGTGGCTGCTGTGTTCATGTGTTTGTATGTGAGTGTATGTGTGTTCATGTATGTGATTGTTAATTTATGTAGAAAGACCTACGTGCATAAGCTTTCCAGAAAGGCATCAATAGGACGATTCTGAGGACTTCCAACCTCATTCCCAGGCCCGGAGAAACAAACAAAATTGGAAAGGAAAGTTGTAATTGGAGTGATGAACCATGCAGGAAGCAATTGACCTGTGGCCTCTTGAATGAGCCCATGAGAGTCAGGAAAAAAAAAAAAAAACAGAAGCAATAAGAGAATCCCAAAGCATGGCATGAGAATGAAATTAACGAGTCACTGAACAGTGCACTCATAAGAAGATTACCGATTTCCTCAAAATGATTTTTGGAAGTGGTGAGAGAGAGAGAGAGAGAGAGAGAGAGAGATTTTTTTGTACCCCTGAGGTGTACCCACTCGTGATAAAGTCGAGGAAATAATATTTCCCGCAGCCTCTTCGGTTTCCGTGTCCTCCCACGCACCCAAGCACAAGCAAAATGTCCATTCTTAGTTCTCCCTGTTATCCAGATTGTTTTCCCTGTATCCAATACCTGTCTAATATGCCGACAACTTTCGCGCGTGGGTGTAATTCTGAATTAATATCGACATGAGTATTAGTCCTTTGAGTATGGTGAACCCCCTCTCTCTCTCTCCTCTCTCTCTCTCTCTCTCTCTCTCTCTCTCTCTCTCTCTCTCTCTCTCTCTCTCACCGGCTCTTCAGTTTATCCAGTGGAATGCGGTTCACTTCCGTACCAGAGATTCCCTCCCTCCCTCCCTCCCTCTCAGTTCGTTTCCTCCATTTCTTTCTCTCCAGGGTTTCTCCTCTTTATTCCTAACTTATGTAAACAGTAAATGTTTGTTGGGCTGCGTATTTTTATCTTACTAAGGGTTTTTCTCGCCTCCTTTTGTTATCACTCAAAGGAAACCGAGTAGGCTGTAGTATCGTAGTCATCTACAGAACACTTTTTGATGTACACTTGACGAACAATGTTGCGTACCTTAAAAAAAAAAAAGGTGTAGGTGTATGTGAATCCGAATATACCTTTGAGCACTTCTAGCATTCATAATTCCGCGGTGTGAAAGCATTTCTAATGTTTTGATCAGGAAGGAAATCTTTGTACATTATTTATATGTTTATGTACTCGATGTCATGTAATCGATGTGCTGTAAGTTCACGAGGAGGTTCTTCGTTGTAGCTGGATGGTGGATTAAATGTCTTATGTTCTTTGCAATGTCAGGGGAAACAGACCCAGTTTTTAGGTGTTCTTTTCGATTGCCAAACGAATAGGTTCTTTTTTCCATGTATTCTTTACTGCTACCAAGGGTAAGGGCCTTTTTCAAAGTCTTCGGTAATGTAAAAGGCAAGAAAAGGGCCTTCTTTTGTGTGTTCTTTGTGACCGTCAGGGAAAACCTGCCCCGTTTTTCAGGCGTTGTATCCGACTATCAAGGTACAGTCATTATAGGTGGTCGTTGTGACTAGCAAGAAAACATACACATTTTTTTTCTAGATGTTTTTGTGACGTAAAATAAAAACACCTTAAGTTGCTCTTTATTGAGGAAGATATCCTCATTTCCCAGTGTTCTTGTCACTGTTAAGGAATATAGGCATTTCCGTTGTTAGCTCACTTTTTTTTTTAAAGAATCTGACGTGCGTTCGTGTTGCATGTATTTCGGCAATATGCATTAGCTAAAGCCAGGTAGGTTCTAATGAATGTCATTGACAGTCCCTCACCGGCCGCTTACGTCTCTTACCTGTTTTTTAGGTTTGATTGATTAAGAAATTCCTCGCCGTGGAATGTAGGACGTAGGAGGTGGTAATTGCCCCAGACGTGGTGTACTCGGTATGTGGCGCATACCATGACTGATAATTCAGTCACGAAGTTGTGCATTTTTTCTTTTTACCTGATAGAACTGGGCTACAGTACACCTGCCTCCCCCTCCTTAGAGGGGGTAGTGCCATTACTGCACCTCACGTGTTGCACTGCAGGCATTACTTATTACTTTAGGTGTTTTTGCAGCGTCCCTTCGGCCCCTAGTTGCAACCTCTTTCAATCCTTTTACTGTAACTCGTTCATGTTCTCTTTCAGTTGTTGCATATTGTAACTGCGAGGTTTTCCTCCTGTTACACCTTTCAAACCTTACTGTCAATTCCCCTTTCAACGCTGAATGGCCTCATAGGTCCCACCTCTTAGCCTCTAACTTAAGTCCTGTATTCCAATTCCACTTGCCCCGCTCCCCCGGGCCCAGGGAACCCAATTTACTGTAGGCGTCCGTTTTAGCTCGAACTATTGTTTCGCATCTTCTTCAAAAGCCAAAACTGATGTCTTTGCTTCAGTAATCACCAGCACAGGAGGGATTGAACTGTTTACAGGTAACTCTCTCTCTCTCTCTCTCTCTCTCTCTCTCTCTCTCTCTCTCTCTCTCTCTCTCTCTCTCTCTCTCTCTCTGTATCATGATATTTTTTGTCTCTAAGCCTGCCTGGTACCCTGCCAAGCCTATGGTCTGATTTTTTCAGCAACCAGCATCTGGGTGTGTTACCTCCTTGCCGTAAAGAATTTAAATTTTTTTTTTTAAGACGAAAGAAAACGGTACACACACTCCTTGATTTCTCCTTGACTCACATTGCTTTTTTCATTAGTCACTGAATTAACCAGAAAATGCCAAGCTTAACTTGTATCTTCAGATTTTAAGGATAAGAAGTATCTTATAAAATTAATATTTCCAGTTTTGATAAGGTCTTCACAACAGGTTTGTTAGTTTTACAGTCCTGCATTAGCCATAGTAAGCGGTAAACGATAAAAATTGACTTTTGTTTTGAGAGAGAGAGAGAGAGAGAGAGAGAGTTTTGGTCTATGAAGTTACCTCCTTATTGCAAAATAACTGTGAGACCAGTGATATCTTAGAAGTATGTGCGCTAAGAACTTATTGCAGTTTTAAGGTGCGGACCATTGAGAGAAAAGTAAAACATTACAAGTATTAGGGCAAATCGTTTAGAGCAGAGTTTTAGAACGATCATTAAACGCAGAGAAAACTATTGTCTCTAATTCGGAGTCTGAGAACTTAGAGCATGCCAGAGATCTAGGAATGTGGTGACAGACGTTCGCATGTGGAGATATGAAATGATGTAGCGCCAAAACAATTCCAGTCCGGAAATCACTCGAAGTGTCACCTGTTATCTAAGCTTACCCCATAGCAACCGTCATCATAAATAAAAATGAGCGTGTTACCTCTCCGGCTCTTTTGAGCGTCTATAACCGATTGTTGTTATTGTGTGTGTACATTTATTATTGTTACTTTTAGGGTACATTTCTCAAATTAACAGAGAGAGAGATTCCATATTACGGTCACCTTGCTCTCTCTCTCTCTCTCTCTCTCTCTCTCTAAACTTGTAGCATCAGTGTTAGGCCACATGGCTTACAGCTGAGTAGACCTATGCTCGATACGTGGTAGGAATGATCAAGGCGCGTTGCCTCATCGATGCGTGTCATCGTTGATCGTCCGTTGTTTTTGTAGCCACTGGCTTAGAGACAGAGAAGATAAAAATCAGATACTCCGCTAAAATCCTGAAAGTCACCTAATTTAGGAGGTGGGGAGGGGGGAGCCTTCGACAAGGTAATCCTGACCATACCAAGTTAAAATCTTTCATAATAGGACTCTCTCTCTCTCTCTCTCTCTCTCTCTCTCTCTCTCTCTCTCTCTCTCTCTCTCTCTCTCTCTCTCCTCTATAGCTTCTTGATGGTAATAACAAAGACCTTTTCTTAGTAATATTTACGATCCTACAGAGCATTACACGTAAAACAATTTTTTTTTCCATGAGCCCGCTCTTTCATTTCGTTGGGACTTTTCTTGCTACCTAATCTTTTCTATCCGTCTCGAGTAACTCAAGTGTGTCTCCACATTGCCAAGCGATGAGACCGGCAGTCAGGAATGGATATAGTCTATGTGCCCCTGTCTTTTTGTGATTTTTTATTATATCTACAAAAGCACAAACCTCTTTTTGTGACTTTTTATTATATCTGCAACAGCTCAGACCCCTTTTTGTACTTATTCCTATTAATTTTCTGTCGTTTGATGTTTATAATCCAGTATTGTGTGAACACGGGCTACTCGCTGATCATTGTAATCATGGTACCACTCTATTAAGTAAGAAAACGTAAGGGCATGTGCTAGCAACTAGAGCTGGTTAAGAATAGAGTGGGCATGAGTAAATTTTGTGCTCTTGCATGTTCGTTATCGATCATAAATATATTTTTACATTTCTTCAGTCTGCTAAGTAAAGGACTAGAAGTCGGAAGGCCTTGCAGCACTCCATTGTTCCTCTTTTCTTCGTAGATTTTGTCTTTATTTAATATTGGTATCGGTGTATGCAAGCGTCAGTTATGCATCAACAAATTGCTCTACTATGCGGAAATTGTAAATAAACAAAATGATAGATGACGAAAGTGGAGCAAATCAAACAAAAATGTATCTTGACCGTGCTCTAACGAATCATTACAGCCTGACAACGAACCGTATACCGCCATGTACCGGATTTACTTAATTTGAATCTGTTCCTGAGTCACCAGCGCTGATAAGACGAACTTTAGTGTAACTGACTAACTGAAGGAAAAAAAAAAAGTCGCCCAGACGGCTATCATGTGGGTTACTAAGAGTATTCATTTATCACGAACTATTTTTAGTGGTTATTCATAGGCGGAATCATCATGGGCTAAATTTTTAGCGCTCAGTGAGTAGAAACAAAAATAAATTGTACTTTATAAACAGCTTCATTTCCAAAATTTGACGTGTAGAGTTAAAGGGATAGAATCCACTTTTACTAGGCATTGTGACATCGTGATACTGCCCAAGAATTTGTTGCTCCTGAACTAGGAAACGTGTTCCCTGCTCTGAAGCAAGCAAAGTGAGTTAGTGTTATCCCCCGATGTAGACGAACAGGGTACCTTCAAACGATGGTCCAAACTTTAATCACCTTGGTATCGCAGTAGATCCTTCGTAGTCGCAAACTTCCTCCCCGTTGAATTTTATCAACCTCAGTCAAAATCATCAGAAGCAAATGGCAGCAGACAGTTATGCTTTTGGGATGACATCATCAACTGGTAATTTAGATTTTGCATGTGTTCCATTACCAGCGTTTCAGTCCCTTTGTTGATATACCTTATCCCTAGGTGGTCTCCTGATAAACAGGTTATTAAGTTATTAAGCTTTTTATCAGACGTGGTTAAAGATAGGGAACTTGATTCCTTTGTTCATTAAGATCTGAGTTAAGTAAGTGTTTCATCTAATTAACGAGTGTTGCGTTATAGCCATTTGAGCTGGGCTGATGTTCGGACGCTAATTACAAAGATTACCTTGGCTTATGATAATGTCTTGATGCGTTAATATCTTATCAGTCACATTTTTTTTCCGTTTGCTGACGATGCAGATTTTCTCTTATCAGTAAACCTTTATTTTTCATCATCTGTGACAAGCTTCTAGAGATCACGCACTGTATAGTTTGAATGAGTGAAATTAAAGTTTTTTATATATACTTTGTACTCGGACGTTTGTAGCATTCTTTTTGTTATGAAAAGGTATTATTTTTATCATCTTAAGTATGTTATTTTGGTCGTTATAACTGCTATTTTATCTTGGGACAAATACGCCAGTGAGAGTAGCCCTTCCTAAGGACTATCGTTCATGTGTTTAAAATTAGAATTTCTTGACATTTTCAACATCAGGTTAATGTAATATATAACTTCATTGGCTTTTGATGTTCATCGGCTCAAAACTTACGGACTGTGTATAGAAATGATACTTATAGTCGGTAATATTAGTGACTGGTACTACGGAAGTTTTAATGGTACCTGTCAAGTGTATGTGTTTGATTTGAGTTTGGCCGTTGGAATTAAGATTGTTTTACGAATTCTCTAATATTTTTTATGTACTGGGTACGAAGGGCGATTGTATACTCTTAGTATTTACCCTGTATTGTTGGCAGAGAATTCTTTTTGTATTTGTCATATACTACTCAAAGTGTAAAAGGCGAATTCTTTTGGTGTGAAAGTGTACCTTATGGAAAAAACGAATTCTTATTATATTGCGTAATGCATATGAAAAATGACCTTTCTTAATATCTGCCAGAGACTGCTTTCAAAATATACCGAAATTAAAACATGATTTATTTACTGAGTTCCCTGTAGTAATACCTTAGCAAGTGGTGCCACATGGAAGGGCATTGTCTAAAAGAAATTGATTTGTTTGTTTGTTTGTTTATTTATTTATTTGCTTTTGTTGCTAGGCGGCTCGTGCCCCTTTCCTTTCACTTGAAGTGCCATCTCCTGCCATCTATCATCTTACTTTTCCCTCTCCCCCGCCCAGACCCGTGGGCCCGAAATATCCCTCTTGGAATCGTAAATGAGACCTTTATATTAAAGGATCCTGCCGAGACCCTTCAGAATGGATTTGTGTGTGTGTGTGTGTGTGTGTGTGTGTGTGTGTGTGTGTGTGTGTGTGGAGGGTGGAGGTAAGGGTTGGGGTGGGAGGACTTCCCCTTCTTCCCCAATGCCTCGTATCCTTACGGTGTAAGTGCTGGGAGGAAGAGAGAAACTCCACTGACTGACTGACAGACATTTGCAGGTGCCATGACTTTCTGGCTTAATCTCTCTCTCTCTCTCTCACGCAGTTTTTTTTTTATCGTTACCTCGCATATCATCCTATTGAAATTTTGTATCAACTGATAATATTTGTAAGTACCTTCCCATATCGGATAACTTATCTTGAAAATGGTTACTCCGGGGTGAGTATTGTCTCGGGAAGGCACTCCCTGTACAATATTACTTGCTGGTATACACAACGGTTTTAATTGTATAACTGACCACGTACATGTTGCTGTTTCTCTCTCTCTCTCTCTCTCTCTCTCTCTCTCTCTCTCTCTCTCTCTCTCCCCCCCTGAGCCTTGACTCAGTAGTTGGCTAACCACCAGGTGCCAAATTGACTACCTAGGTAAACGGAGATGGGTAAACGGAGACATCTCGGACAATCTTTGAAACGCACTCATTCCGTTCATTACTTTTCTAGAGTCTTGGATCGAACATGGGTCTGATTGTTGGTGAGCAGAGAGAGAGAGAGAGAGAGAGAGAGAGAGAGAGAGATGGGAGGAAGTAACTCAAAGGTGGCCCAAAATGAAAGGTCAAGGAAGGGAGACCCGACATAGCCCATATAAGGCGAGAGGTTTGGACGGTTACGTGGAGGGCAGGCTGCCCTCTTTAAGAATGGGAGGTGGATGAGTTAGAGGACTCGGGCAAAATCCCACAAAATGAGGAGCTGCGCTGGCGATTGCCTCCAAACCTTTCTTGGGCTATTGCTGGTTGTTTTGGTCGCATTCTTCTTTATCTCCTCTCTCTCCCTCGTGTCGTCGTTGTTCAGGAGGTTAAGAGAGAGAGAGAGTATGTGAGAGAAAGCTCCGCATCCTGCTTGACGCCATCGCTATTTTTAGCTTGGTCATGAGTTGCGGACAGGATATTGATAAACGAATCTCTGGACTCTTCTTAAAATGTACAACCAGGATGGTGAAGCATGGTCAAGGCAGAGAGAAAGAGAGAAAATGCAATTTTTTTTTTTTTGTGCGCCATAGGTAAAAGAGAAAAAGTGGGTCAAGATAACAGTATGGGAAAGGTCGTATGAATTTTTTGTGTCGAGCTTTCTTTTCCTTCATTCCGTACGTAGTGCTTGTTTGTTGTAGACGGAGTCACTTTTGAGGAACGTGTTTTTGCGTCTTCTCTCCGTTTGTTTTGATGGAGGAAGAGCGCCGACAGTTATCTTGTTTTGATTTCCTTGCCACGTGGATTGTTACTCTGACTTCAA